>NW_016809658.1:610752-733063 GCF_001698545.2 Rhinopithecus bieti
CTAGTGGGGGATGTCTCCCAGTTAGGCTACTCAGGGGTCAGTGACCCACTTGAGCAGGCAGTCTGTCCGTTCTCAGATCTCAACCTCCATGTTGGGAGATCCACTGCTCTCTTCAAAGCTGTCAGACAGAGTCGTTCGCGTCTGCACAGGCCTCTGCTGCTTCCCTTGTTGTTTTTTAGCTGTGCCCTGTCCCCAGAGGTGGAGTCTACAGAGACAGGCAGGTTTCCTTGAGCTGCTGTGAGCTCCACCCAGTTCGAGCTTCCCAGTGGCTTTGTTTACCTACTTAAGCCTCAGCAATGGCGGGCGCCCCTCCCCCAGCCTCGCTGCTGCCTTGCGGTTAGATCGCCTCAGACTGCTGTGTTAGCAGTGAGGGAGGCTCCGGGGGCATGGGACCCTCCCGGCCAGGTGTGGGATATATTCTGGTGTGCCCGTTTGCTTAAAGCGCAGTATTGGGGTGGGAGTTACCCGATTTTCCAGGTGTTGTGTGTCTCAGTTCCCCTGGCTAGGAAAGGGGATTCCCTTCCCCCTTGCGCTTTCCAGGTGAGGCAATGCCTCGCCCTGCTTCAGCTCTCGCTGGTCCGGCTGCAGTAGCTGACCAGCAGCGATTGTCCGGCACTCCCCAGTGAGATGACCCCAGTACCTCAGTTGAAAATGCAGAAATCACCTGTCTTCTGTGTCGCTTGCGCTGGAAGTTGGAGACTGGAGCTGTTCCTATTCGGCCATCTTGCTCCGCCCCCTCCTATTTTTTATTTTTAGATCTCTACTCAACAGTTTTGCCTGGGTAACATGCCCAAGAGAATTCTGCTCTGGGCTGATCAGTCTGAATTTGAGTCTGCTTTAAAAGGTGATTCAACAACTTGGGTTTTCAATAGCCAACCCATGGCACTGGACAACTCTTGGATTGCAGCTTTAGAGAGATTAGGAAGCCAGACCACAGCTGCAGCACTGTCCATTTTTAATAGAAACAGCAACCCCCTTCCATGTGTGTACCCCTTCCTGACCTCCAGCCAGCCACCCCCTCCCTACTTCCCTGCTAGGAAGTTTTCTGAGCTAAACTCGTCAAAAGTGACTCCACAGTGTAAAGCAAGGTCCTGGCAGCAAGATGCCAGTAAAGGAAGCCTCTTGTGAACATTGATTGGAATTACAATTACCTGGTGCTTCCATGCTTATTTAGGGCTACAGAGACACATGAGTTGACAGGCTGTGGAGGAGGAGCTCAGGGGACATCAGGGCCTGGGCTCCAGTGTGGGTTTCATTGATCTCACCCCAGTGGTCCAGGATGTTCTTGCTGCTGCCACTCATCCCATTCCTTTTGCTTTTCCTCTGTTCCGCAGGTCTCATTTTCTACCCTCATCTAGTTAAGTCAGGGTGGAGGTAAAATTTGCCATATAGAAACAGCTGTTGAAACAGAGCCTCCTCAAGTAAGTGAAATGAGCAAAAGGTCTTTTCTTTTGCTTCCCAAAAGAGGACATGATGATAAGGACATGGAAACAAAGATGCTATGAATAGGCGAGATCCTCCAGGTAAGCCTTTACATCACATGAGCTGCGGGAGACAAGAGTTACCACTGGGCCTCATGTTCAGATAAATCTGAATATTGGGTGGGAAGGCTGATTGTAAGACCTGGATAAGACACTTTACTCATGGGTGGTGGGGGCTGCGGGTGTAGACACAAGAGAAAGAAAAGTGTTTTGCCTGCTTGTTTCCATTTGCTTTTTTAGAGGGAGCTCACCTGCTCTCTAAGGCAGTAGCTCTCCCGCTGTCTAGGGCAATCAGCTCACCACCTTCATAGGAAAACACTCTCTTTGCCTGTCTTCTCCCTTGACTGTGCCACTCTCCCTGAGAACGTGGCTCTGTTCTCTGACCTCTGCATTGCCCAGGATGTCCCAAGGAGAGCTCTCAAGGATTCTTGAATGGACTAAAATGTTTGTGACCTGCAGCCAAGAACCAGGACAAAAAGCATGGGCTTCAACTCAACAGAAGTGATTGAGGCTGATTTAAGGCAACCTCAGGATTGCTGAACACAAAGTGAAATCCTTCAGCCCAGATCACTTTTCCCTCCTCTACCTGGAAAATGCCCTCTCAGTCATCCAAACCCAGCTCAACAGTCTACTTCTCTGAGAGCCTTCTCTGCAACCTTGCATTTGGAGTTGCTAGCACATTTCCCCATTACAGTGATTCTCTCCCCTTCCTGCACTGTTTACCTGCATGCTTTGTCTAGCCAGACTATGCATCTTTCGAGAAAAAGAAGTCCTGTTCTATTCATATTTATGCTCCCCAAACCTGGAATGACAATATTGTTGTTGAATGATGATGATGATAATGAAAGCTATCACTCCGATAGTACTTACTATGTACCAGCCATTGTTCTAAGTGGCTCACATATATTCACACATTAATCTTTACAACAATCCTGTAAGGCAGCTTCTGTTATTTCACTCCTTTTACAAATGACAAAACCAAGTCCTAGAATGGTTAAATAGCCCTTGAGACGTTAGATAATATAACCACATAGCTTTCTAGGGTTGGGACTGCTGCTCAGAATTTTGGCTTTGCTTTCTCTACCATTTGAGCCCATAAATGATTTTTCATGAGTGAATGAATGTACTGGAAAAGGAACCAGGAACAAATGACACTAAGAAATGGTTTTGATTATTATTTTCTCCATGAAATATAGTTATACAGGCCATATTTTGTTTTCAAGCTTTTGGTCTGACAAAATATTGATTTTTTGATTAATTTTTTAATATAAATGATAGAGAAACATAAAAAATAAATACTATTTAGTCATAAGTAACATGTTAGCATATATAACTCTGTGTGTATATATGTGTATATATGTATGTTTTTAAAATTTGGAACATAAGACTACAACGAGTATGGAATAAAATAATCTCAAACATAAAAGTCATTCAGATCATCTACCAATCTCATGTTTGTGTCCCTTCTACAAAACATTAATTAATAATGATCATCCAGGCCAGGTGCAGTGGAGTGTACTTGTAGTCTCACCTACTCAGGATGCTGAGGTGGGAGGATCCTTGAGCCCAGGAGTTCAAGGGTATACTATGTGATTATACCTGTGAATAGTCAGTGCACTCCAGTCTGGGCAACATAGGAAGAACTCATCTCTGAAGAAAAAAAAAAAAAAAGATCCAACCTTGGATTGAACTTCCATAGGGATGGAAAACTCTCTACTTTTTGGAGTAACATATTCCCTCTTAAAATGACTCCATTGTTGAGTTTCTTCCCTACATTGAGCTGCAGTTAACTATAACTGACTCTGCTAACTTCCTGGAGCATCTTCCCACTGATTCTAGTAGGAAGCAAAGTGCAGGGCTAGAAGACATCTTTGGCTCTCTCTTCGCTATATATTTCCAAGTTATTATATGTTGATCCCTTTGTCTTAAAGGAATCAATCTTTAGATTTTACTCATTGTATCCATATCTTACTGCTTGACATTGTTCCATTGTCTTGAGTTTTGGGGATCTAGGAAAGAGGAGGATGAGACTTCTAAAAAAAGGCAGACATGACAATAAGATCTGTATATCACATAGACTGATGAGACTTCTAATAAAAGGCAGACAGGCAGACATGACAATAAGATCTGTCAATCACATAGACTGATATGTCTCAAAATTTAATATGCACACAAATCTCCTGGGAATTGTTAAAATGTAGATTTTTGACAGTTGTTCTGACATAGGATCTGAGATTCCAAATTTCAAATAGGTCTCAATTGATGCTGATACAGTTGGTCCAGGGACCACACTTTGAGAAACACAGAACTAGAACTTAAGGAGGTGTGAGACTGTGCATTTGCAATAATTCTCCTGATCCTAGCTTTTTCCATGAAACTAGCACCCCTCCTTATGTAAGAACTCTAGTTTGTTCACTTCACTCACAGCAAGGTTTCTCAAACTTTAATGGGTATAAACAATTCTGTGGGGGAATTCTTTTAATATTCAGATTCCTAGTCCTTTCCTGGATACACTGATTTGGTAGGTCTAGAGTAAAGTGAGAAATTTGAATGTCACTTTTTTTTTTTTTTTTTTGAGATGGAGTCTCACTCTGTTGCCCAGGCTGGAGTGCAGTGGCACTCAGCTCACCACAACCTCCGCCTCCCAGGTTCAAGCAATTCTCTGCCTCGGCCTCTGGAGTAGCTGGGACTATAGGCACCTGTCACCTTGCCTGGCTAATTTTTTTGTATTTCTAGTAGAGACAGGGTTTCACCATATTGGCCAGGCTGGTCTTGAACTGCTGACCTCGTGATCCTCCCACCTTGGCTTCCCAAAGTGCTGGGATCACAGGCGTGAGCCACCGCACCTGGCCAAAATTTGACTTTTGTAACAAGTGTGTCCCCACATATGATTTTTATGCAGACAGCCTTTGGCTCAGGCTTTGGGAAACACTGTCTGGAATGAATAAGTTAAGTGGAAACACCAGTTTTCTAAATAGCTCATCATTCTTAATCATCAGAGTGAAGGATGTCAACTAAATAGTGACCATATTTTGTAGGGGTTAGTAATGAAGGCTCAGATTGACACTGTTAAGTCAAACTACTCTCTCATAGCAACCAGGACATACCCCAAGAATTCCTCCCTGACTGGAGAATACAGTCCATATGCTTTGGTCACAAGAAAACTTCAATAAATAATATATTAAGAGAGTAAACAATGTAGTGGACATATGGATACCACTGATCATTGAATTTGCTGGGCCAGTGCGCCTGTGTTCTGCCTCTTAACAAATAGTATCTTCATGACATAGGATGATGCTACAAGGCCCATGCCAAATTAGTAGCACTCATGTTTTAATCTGGATGATTAGAAAATCATCCAACTCCCTTAGAAGCCAGAAGAAACTTAGCCACATTTGAAAATACACTAAAACCATGAACTCACAGCTGTTTTCCCAATATGTCTTCTTCCCAGAGGATGTGAAGGGAACAAGTAAGTGAGGTCAACGTTCTTAACTAAGCCCTGGAAATAAACTGTCTGAGTATTACCAGTAAGGATTAGGGAGAACTCTTCCAGGGAAGGAAGAGTTTGTGAGAGATGTACTCTCTGCATAAAGGAACTGAGACCAAAGACGCTTTCATGTTGATTTCTTGAGATGTTGAAAGGTGAGTAGAATTTCTGCCGTAAATATTTCTCAGGAAACCCACAATCCAGTTTGCTTTCTGCTCAAACAGGCAAAATGCCATAGAGCTCAAGCATATACTAGGTAAAGGGAATAGGCAGAATGTGACTTTTCTTATTCTAATACTATGTGTGTATTGCCAGAGCTCTTGGCTCATTCACACATGCTTGCATAATTATTCTTAAATGACCTTGTTGTGTTGAAAGCTTGCTAAGGTTGTGGTAAGATGATGAAAGGAAGTCTATGCTGCCTTAGGGAGAAACACCAAGGAGACACACATTTTCAATGTGGATTGTGTGTGTGTGCATTTCTGTGCTGACTATGTGTTGGAACAATGTGACTCATGCTATCAGGATATCAGGCAATGTGCCAGTAATGTTTGAAAATAAAATGGCTAGGAAAATTATTGCAAAATGCAGATGTTCTTGTGGCAATCTTTGATAAATGATATGGACATCTACACATCAGCAGAGTGTGCACCGTATCCACTCCCAGATCCTCATAGATAAGGCATGATGATTGGATATGGTGATAGAGGATCAAAAGGGTTATTGGGACAACCATCCTTTGACCTTTGCAAAGCAGACAAACATTCAGCGTTGCATAGAGACATAACAACATACGATGACATGGAGACTTTTGTAACAAGACACAGATGTAAACAACCAAAACGTGCCCAGCTTTGCCCCCCTTGATTTGTGGCTGTGGCTTCATCTCTTTTCTTCAAACTAACTGACAGTCCTTTTTCTTATGAGAATCAATAGGCTTCTCAAGAAAGAGTTGGGGACAATACACCCCAACTCTTACAGCTAAAATTACTCAAAAGCTAAGGTTAAGTGGCCTATTTGAAAGTTACATACAGTTAGTAGAATGCAGGTCAGGAAAGTTGAGGATAAGGCTCTAAACTGACACCTGCTACATTGGCTCTAGCCATCCCCATCATGTATGTACAAGAATATGCATAATTTGTGTCACCCCATTTAATTAACCTTGACATATTTATTCAGATGACAGATTTCCAAGTTGTATCTCCTACATCCTCAGCCCCTAGCCTGGAAAAAAATAAATGATCAGAACAAATTTCTTACAATATTTGCTGAATGAATGAGTGAATAAATGAGTCTTTGTATGTCAGTTATCTTTTCAGATTCTCAGGAAATTCTTACATCAATGTATTCTTTTTAATATAAACTCATTTTAAAATTATAAACTGTCATTTAAACTTCTATCTTTTACATACACTGCAATCAGCTATGGCTCTACCACTAGCACCATCATGATGACACATTCTTAATGCCAACAGAGACTACAATCAAAACCATTCAAATTCAGTTTCACATTTCAAGGGTCAGCTTCTTAGGAGGGCCAATTACAAATAAGTAATGCCTCTTGGGGCAATACTTATGTAGACATTTTATAATCCATTTTCTTCAAAAGTAGTCTTCCTGATTGGGTTATTAGCAGTGGCTAAAACTGTGGTTAAAATCAGCAACAACATGCTGGAAAGCTGGCTAGCTATATGCAGAAGAATGAAACTGGACCCCTACCTTTCATCATATACAAAAATTAATTCAAGATGGATTGAAGATTTAAATGTAAGATTGTAAACTATAAGAATCCTAGAAGAAAACCTAGAAAACACCATTCTAGCCTTGGGAAAGAATTTATGACTAAGTTATCAAAAGAAATTGCAACAAAACCAAAAGTTGACAAGTGGGACCCGATTAAACTAAAAAGCTTCTGCACAGCAAAAGAAACTATAAAAGACAACTTACAGAATGGGAGAACAGACTCACAGACTATACATCTGACAAAGATCTAAAATCCAGAATCTGTAAGGAACTTAAACAATTCAAGCAAAACCAAACAACCCTGTTAAAAAATGGGCAAAAGACATGAACAGACACTTTTTAAAATAAAACATACAAGCAGCCAACAAACACATAACAGAATGCTCCACATCACTAATTATCAGAGAAATACAAATCTACACTGTAAGATGAGATACAATCTCATACTAGTCAGAATGGCTATTAAAAAGTCAAAAAACAACAGATGCTAGCAAAGCTGCTTAGAAAAGAGAATGCTCACACACTGTTGGTGGGAATATAAATTAGTTCAGCCACTGTGATAAGCAGTTTGGAGATTTCTCAAATAACTTAAACAGAACTACCATTCAATCCAGCAATCCCATTACTGGGTATATATCTAAGAGAATACAAATCATTCTACCAAAAAGACACATGTACTCATATGTTCATCACAGCACTAGTCACAGTAGCAAAGACATGGAATCAGCCTAATTGCCCATTGATGTGGATTGGATAAAGAAAATGTGGTACATATACACCATGGAATACTACACAGCCATAAAAAGGAGATTGTGTCCTTTGCTGCAACATGGAGGCAGTTGGAGGCCCTTTTCCTAAGCATATTAACACAGGACTAGAAAAACAAATACCACATGTTATCATGTAGAAGTTGGAGCTAATCACTGGATACTCATGGACATAAATATGACAACAATAGACACTGGGGACAATTAGAAGAGAATGGGAAGAAGGGAGGTGGACAAGGGTGGAAAAACTAACTGTTGGGTACTATGATCACTCACTCAGTGACAGGATCAATCATATCCTAAACCTCAGTATCATGCAATATACCCAGGTATAAATCTGCACATGTACCCCCGAATCTAAAATAGAAGTTGAAATTATTAAAAAAATAAAAAATCTTCCATTGCAAGAAAAAATCAGCAACCACTAATTATGTGATATCTTCTGTGTCTCCCATCCTGGTCACACACACACATATACACACACACACACACACACACACACACACAGAGCACAAGCCATGCCTCTGTGTTTTCTAATCCATTTTCTGATTTCTGTTTCCCTTCTCCTCAAATGTGATGCATTATTTTAACCCTAAATGATTATTTTCTGCCTCTTGTTCAGTTGTCTTTCTAGTGTTCCTGGTTATTATCTGCTAGTACTGGCTACCTCGTAGTACAGAACCTACCTTATTTTCCTCACCAGTGGGTGTGCATAGGTCAAATTTTAAGATATACATTTAATTAATGCAGTTTCTCTTCTTTTGAGCTCAGAGTGGCAGCATCAGGACTGTGGGTCAAATGTAGAAGGAGATGTCTCCAGCCTCCCTCACTCTTTCCGGGTTAATCCAGCTTGTTCTGAATTGAACTGGAAACTCTGGCTGTCCCTGGTAACTTTCTTCTGGCTTCCTATTGGCTCAGGGCCTGTGCTACTTCAAACTGAGCAAAATGAAACTACATGAAGAGTGGGCACCATGGAGATCAATGTCTCTGGCTCCCTCGTTTACACATTAGCTCATGTGCCTCCGGGTGTGTGTGTGTGTGTGTATTTGGAGGGGTGGAGGTTAAAGCAAAAGGGAGAGAGACTTGAGCTTATTCTTCATTCATTAACATTTGCTAATGGCCAGATTTGCATGATTTTTGGAAAGTAATTTTGCAGCCTGAAAGTCTCTTTTACCAAAAAGATGATACATTCTATCCAATCTGAAGCAGACGCACTAACTGAACACTCCCTTGTGATACTCTGTGATGCTGATTAGAAAACCCAAGAACAACAGAGAAATCTATAATCCCTGTGGATACAAAAAAAAAAACATAATCCAAAAGTTAGATCTGAAATTCCATAAATATTTTAAATTTAATTATTCAGAATCTGTACCTATTCGTAATACAAGTTGTGGGATATATCACATGAATGTAAGTGCATCTGAAACTCTGAAAATATATGTTCCTCTCTATGGTGATGTCACATCAGTTTTTACTTACCTGTCAACAATCGGGTGTTCTCAATATCCCAGTGCAGTTTGGATATAGAAGGCAGAGTGCAGAAAGGGGAAATATATGGTGAGGGGCCCAGGCAGGTCTGATGTGGTGTAGCTCAGCATGCAGGGGAGCTGTGGCCTAATGAAAGCCGAGAGCTGTTTCTACTCAGCTTCCTTGAAGTGCTTCCTTTGCGGTCCTTGGTCCAAAAGGAGATAGCCTTGACTCCCACCTACCTCTGCTTTGAAAACGTAAACCTAAGGGGTTCCTGCATGGCCCAGATTTGGGAGTCTGCTTTTCGGTTTTCTTTCTTTTGATGCCAAGCATGATAAAATAAATGGTAAACGAACTCTGGTTTCTTTATGAGGCTCGCCTATTCAGGTTGGGACAAGCAGTGTATGGAACACTCCACCCGCCCCTCCGAAGCACCATCTCCACCCTTAGCAGAGGCCTCAGGACTGCTTCAGGTGCGCGACTTTGGCTTATTTCATTTCTGGTCTCCACTCCTGCTTTGCCCCGAGAGTATATATGAGGCAATCGTTTTCTACCTCTCATGATGAGCCAGTGCCCTAGAGAACATTTCCTAACCCAGCTCCACCCTGCCTGAGAGTGAGTTTAACCCCAGAAAATTCCTTGAAGAGGTCTCAAAGAAATCCTAATCATCCACCCCATAGAGAAAAGATTCCAACTTGTGGATGGGAGGCCACGTGGAAGGGATGTGATATAGGAAAGTCAGAAGGAATGTGATGTAAGAAAGTCACCCATCTCTCTTGATGTGGAACTTAAGGGCATTTAATGCAGTTTTTTAAATGAACACATATTCTCCACACCCTCTTTCCTCTCCCCTTCCCCATGTACTTACATTTTCTTCTCTCTTTTTTATATAAACACACATCCCAACACAATAACCACTACCACCACTGGTGCCATGTAGCACATTCATACAGATCCAGATTTAAATCCTGTTGTGCCATTTGAGAGTTGTATGGCCTCGTTCACATTATTTAACTTCCCATGCCTCAGCTTCCTCCAACGATAAGAACAAACACTAATATCTCTCTCATACGGGATGTTGTAGGGATTAAGAGAGGAGATAAAGTTTCCGATCTAGAGTTTGGCCCAATGCCTGGTGCTTAGCAAATGCAAATCTACCTTCCCCTCCCCTCCTGCTTTTTGTTCTCCTTGAGTAAATCCTATAAGCTATCCCCACAGCCACTCATTTTCAGAGGTCTTCCTATTATGAACTGTCCTTCTTTCCTTGCATCTGAATGGAT
Source organism: Rhinopithecus bieti (assembly GCF_001698545.2). NCBI lineage: Eukaryota > Metazoa > Chordata > Mammalia > Primates > Cercopithecidae > Rhinopithecus > Rhinopithecus bieti. The sequence goes on from NW_016809658.1 coordinate 620,984, forward strand.
TCTGACTTCTTGTACTGTGAGAGTCACGTACATTCCCTCCATTGCCTGCTCCTCTCCTTGATAGCCAGATGTTTAGAAAGTTTTCCTCCTTTCTCACCTCAATCTCTCCTGCTTCCTTTTAAAAATACCTACATGAAAATGACATTTAGCTGGAAGCACTTTCCACAGCAAGATGGCCTTTCCTCTGGATCTCTGGGTAGCTGTCTAAATGCAGCCTTCACAGATTAAAATCGAACGCCACTAAGGGGCTCTTCGGCAATGGCTCAGCTGCTTTTTTCTTTGGGATCCAGGGGCTGTGTTCCCTGTATGAAGATCCCTTTGACTTCAACAAATTGAAATAACACCTATTTCAAATATATTATTTGATGAAAGCAGATGTCAGCAGATACTGCCTATGTAATTGATATTTGATTTATTCAAGATTTATGCATGCTGTGCCTTAGATTTATTAATGATAATCCCCAGCTCTTGTGTTTAATATAGTGGAACCAAAACATAATTTGCTGGGATCAGTCAGAAATGCATCAAAGTGATTAACTCTACATGCAAACCATTATCCAGTGACATCCCTACTGTGCACAGTGCAAAAGGAGGCAATAATACAGTAATTGGCTTCATTTATGCAAGTTAGATATTTGCCGTAATTGCTAGTAAAATTTGGTCCCTTTTATCTCTGATTCTGCATCTCCATATCCCTTCTCATCCTTTGATGCTCCTTTTTCTGGCAGGATTCTCCTGAAATTAGCAGATGCACATGTGCAAGCAAGCATGCATACGCGCGCGCACTAACTCACACACACACACACACACACACACACACACACACACACACACATATCACTCTAGCAATTATGTGCTAAGGAAGGTATAGACTCTTACTAAAACAGGGAGGGTAACTGCCTTTCTCAGGAGGCTCGCTAGTGGGGCACTGCCTCTGGGGTGGACGACCGGCCACCTATCTCTCCCAGCAAAGGAAAATCACATCCTTTGGGCAGCAAATGAAAATCACATCCCAGTACTACTTTCTATCCACATCTATCACCTGTTTCCATACCCAGCCAGGCTGCAAATCCATAGCTCTCTTGGAGTGAAAAATCAGAGCTATGCAAACCAGCACTAGGATGACTTTTTGGGGGAACATGCCGGGTTTTTTTGTTTGTTTTTCACATAGCACTTTTAGAATGATCTTTTATACATGTGTCTTTAAACACTTCACTATATGCATAACAGTAAGGGCCTATTCTTTTATGTTTTATGTTGTTCTATTTTGCTTTTGCTAATTAAAAATTGGATGGACAGCCCTTTATTATAAGACTATGTCTTTTCTACTTAAAAAAACCCCTTTCTGTTATGAACCGATGATAGATGAGAACAGTTTATTTTAAAATTTGAAAGTAAAATAATAAACACATGTGACAAAATATTCAAAGCCCACAAAATGTGTGAAATGAAAATGGAAGTCACCTTTCTGTGCCCTATCCTTTATCTCTAGTCCCTCTCCACCAAGGTAATCATTGTAAGAGCTTCTTGTGCAGCCTTTCAGAAAATGTAAACAACATACCTACATATATATGCACCATGTGCTTTCATTTAATGTTCTATCCTAGAGATGTTTCCCTGTTTGCATGTGGAGAGCCACCTGACTCATTCTCTTTGCTATCTATGATCATTTTTAATTGTTTAAAGTGCTGCCTGGCCTGACAATGATGCCCGATGAGCTCTGTACTTGAAAATCATTTAAAAATTTTTATTTCTAGCTTGGGGATTGGGGCCACAATTCAGAATGAAGTAGCATCTTGTGAGGATTTACAGCAAGATGAAAACACACACTGCATCCCACATTTTGCAGCAAAACCTGCGTAAGATGGTCCTTGGTTTTCACATTGCCTAAATGTGCCATCTGTCTTCAGGGCATCTGGTAGAATGTGTCAGTACATCAGCATGGCATTCTTGATGGGAGAGGGCATTTCTGACTTCCATGCCTACTACCAGGTTTGGATCAGGGTTTTAGCGTATTCAGGAATACATTAGTAAATGATGCCTACACCATCTACCTCATGGTCTAACATCACTCACTACTGATTGAAAATGAAGTCCCCGGATGCTTTCTTGGGTTCTTCCGTGGAACAATAAGAAAGATTAGTTTCTCTTTTTCTCCCCCCGCAGTATAGTCGGTATTTTGAGAAAATACAAGAATAGCTCATGGGGATATTCTTTTGTATTCTTAACACCATTAAGGAATTGCCCAAAGAATCAAATGGATGTCTTCTGACGTTTTCTAACTCATCTTTTCAAGCATTATGAATAAGGCGCAGTGTTCTGAATAGTGTTCTGCATGGGCTAGGCCTGTCGATAAACACCCCAAGCCTTGGTTATTAAGAGCACTCTCTACTCAGCAAACCCTCAGACTCCTGAGCCATGGATGCAGCAGTTCACTCTCTGGACTCGTTTCTCTTAGCTGCTGCAGAAGCTCTTCCTGCTTCAGCAATCCAAGTGATCTATTTTCCTGTCCTAAAATTAATTGAGTCCTGCTTCTGACTGCCATGGACTATGAAAAGCTACGTCTTTGCTCAGCAACAGTCTATCAGACTAGATCAAGCTGGACTTACTTTGAAAGCCTCCATGGCTTGGCACAACCTGGGGACCCTGGATCTGAAGTCTGAAAGAAATTAGGACAGGGCTACAAGAAGCTTGTCTAAGAGAGCCATTTAAAAATGTGAAATATGGCCAGCAGTCTGCACAGTACAAATTTTCAGACTCCCAGAAGATGAGGGAACTATTGTTATTATTGAGGGAAGGTACTAGTGGACAGTTTGCAAACTGATAACATTGCAGGGAGTGGATCCTTAAAGCAAGACTCATTTGGGTCCAAGTTCCAACTGTCAACACTTCGAATTGAGAGGTCTCAGGAATAACACTTAACCACTCTGACCTCAGTTTCTTCTGGGGAAAAAAGTCTACATTGGTTGTCATGGAGAGAAGGATAATAAAGTATATGAAGAAATGTATGTTAGGAAAACGACAAACGATTCTAGCAGAGTGCTTGGCACTAGTAGCTGATGACAGTGATATCAATATAGCAACAATGGTTACTAGTCAAAAAAGTATCCTCGTTCAGGCCACTAGCAATTTTCTCAGGGAAAGGCTACGAGGATTTCAGATACCTACACTATATTCTGGGGGACATTTGCAGTCCAGCAGGCTGCCGCCTACTCCTCCTCTACAGCAGTTGTCTTTAGGCTCACTATGCCCCAAAACTCTATGCCTGTAAGTCAGCGGTATGGACAGTCCCAAAGGGATTGCTTTGTTTCCAATGAAGGACATAGTTAAGGAGAAAATGGAGACTCTAAACGGCAAATGCTTAATTAACTTCACAGTACTGGGAGAAAAGTCTAGCTGAGGCTATTTAAATCTTGAGAAGCATATGCTCCTTTCTTTGACCTGAGTCCTTTCCTTCCACAGAGCACTGTTCATGTTCAAGTTATTGAAATTCCATGTGACCCTGACTTTGGACCCCTTTGGCCTATGAAACCTCCATTACTTTTAAGCCACTCTTACACTTGAGGTAAGTTTGTAATTTGGGGAGTGTTTACGGTATTTAATTGGGTCTGTACCATATCAGGAAGATATTCAAGGTTCTTTGAGGCCACCAAGTCAAAGATGTTTATAGAAGGTTAGAGTTTGAAAGATTCTTAGAAATTCCTAAATTTAGTAGCTTGGCTTTTAACTTATTTGGGATGAGTGCAGAACAGGTTTTATTAAATAAATCCCTGTGCAGGACACCAATTAAAGCAATTGACAAAAGTGCAGTTATGCTCATTGCAGTGGAGGGAAGGAAGAGAATCCCTGAGATACCTCTGGGATCTGAAACACCTTTGAAGACCACATTTGTCTAATTTACTTTTCGCCTATTAGGAGAGGATGACAAGACAGTTCTATCTTAAAGTATGGTATCCTGGCTACAGTATTAGCTTCACCCCAGAGCTTGTTACAAATTCAAATTCTTGGACTCACCCCAGACCTACTGGAGGCAGAGTCCAGGAGTCTCTGTTTTAACAATTACTCCAGATGACTCCAATGCACGCTCACTCAAGTTTGAGAACCAGTCCCTCAAGGGCTTTTTGGTGAATATTTCAAGCTCATTTAATACAATACAGCTTCAATAGATGTCAAGGATAGCCCTTTACACATCCCAAGGAATTTCTGTGGTACACACCCTGTCTTGGGAGTGGTTCTTTTCCATTCAATACACTTTAGTAGCATTGCAGGGAACTCTTGTCTATCGTACATTGGAAACAATTCAAACGGTGGTTCTTCCCACAATAGATTGTTTTAATGGATTTGGCCAGTAGCCAAACTGTTCCAATGGAATTACACCCCAAAAATATGCTATTCTTAAGAAATTATTTGTCCTTAGAAAAATAATGAACTTAAAGAGTGATTTTCAGTTTTCAAAACATGTTTTGCATGTAGTATCTTCTCGTGTGATAATGCTGCCAGTCTAACCCTGACACCCCCACGTAACTCTCCCTTCCTATATTTAAGAGTACAAAATCAAGAACGGAAGGGTTAGGTAAATTTTCCTAGATCACATACAGAGATAGTTGCAGAATGAATATTGGAATCCAGTTCTCCTTGGTACGTAGTTCACTGTTTTTTTTTTTTTTTCTGATGAATACATTAGGCCATTTCCTGAGATGTGAATTTACAACCAGATCAGTTACTTCTATGGAACTTTATTTTTTCTCTCTTTTCTTTTGTTGATAATTGGGTGTAATAAACTTCATAAGCCCTAAAATTGTTGAATTCCCAGTTTGATGATTAGTTAGGGAGCGTCCTGCCCTATCCCAGTAACAGGTGAGGTGTGAGGTGTTGTAACTAAGGGAACTATTCCCTTCTGATCCTATTGGTGGGCATCTGTTTCTAGTTGTAACTGGCCAAACATTCCCTTTGCAGGAAAACTAATAACATCTTAACATATGGTCTTGAATGTGAGCCGCCAAATGACCTTGCATGGAGATTAATTGAAGGTGTTAATGGCATAGTTCCCAGCCAGGAATGTCAAAATACTGGCTTGGCCTTCTATGTACATGTTTTAAGAGGATTTGCTATTGATACTGAACTGGATTAACTTTAAATATAAAGAAAAATACTATAACTTCAGCAACCACCTGTGAAGCAAGTTTCTGTAACAAAGAAATCTGGATTAGTGCTCCAAGCAGGGTCCAGGATAATGAATTTGACATCCCTTAGGACTCCCTTGAAAAAATTCCCATGATACAATCTTCTTAAGTAGGGGTAATATAGGGAGCAAAATTCTGTTGAGAGTAAAAAATCTATTGTATGACCTTCTCTAAGACTCTGCTAGAAAATGCCATTAGAGATTAGAGTTGACTTATGGGTGTTCTCTCCTACTGCCCCCTTCCCTCCCACCTCACCCAGACAGGAGGAATAGGCCAAAGACCGGTGAAAAGAACTGTACTTTGAATTGTATTTCCTCACATATTTACATAGAAATATGTTCAACTTTTAGGAAGCTTATTCAAGGTTGGTTGTCATAATTATCTCATGACTTAATCCTGGTATAATCTCCCATTCTCTCTATGGGTTCCTTTTTTTTAAAATTTCTATTTTACTACCCTAGTGCTTGAGTTCTTCTGCATGTGTGTATGTTTATTATAATTCACCTTAAGGCTGCTTGTGGGATATAGATTATAAAGACATAAAAGTAAACATGGAATAATCTCCTTTCATGCATATATTTGCAAACCCATAAACTCTAAGGAAGAGTGAATTAGATTTTTAAAACATTGAAAATTATGTTTACTAAGCCTTTTTTGCCCAGTTTATACAGCTATTTTGGCCAAAGGGGTCATATAAATATGTCAACTGCTGCTGGCACAACTGACTAGAAAGTAAAAACTATTAACTCAAATACAGCACCACCAATCCAATCATGACTTAGAGAAGAGATCCTTGAAATTACAATTTCGTATCATTTTTAGGAACTACTCAGTGTCTAGTTCTTTGAGTATTGCTCTTTGCTCTTGCAACATCGCCTACATACACATCTCAATCTTCTATATTATTATATAGTATTTGTGTATATTTTCATTTGTTCTGAAAAACTGTGAGCCCCCTGAGGGTAGACCTGTGTTTTATTTATCTTTTTAATACCCAATGTTTTCTGCAATGACTGACACAAAACAGGCCTCAGTTGTTTGGGGTTTTTTAAATAAATAATTCTGTGAGCCTGGCTGCGAGGAGGTTTTGTGGTATCAGTACTAGCTTACCGGAGCAAGAAGAATGAAATTAACCCATAGTATCAATACCCACATTACACATTCGATTTTGCAAACTCACTGAAGCCAGCTAGGCAGTTTTCTTTACGCCATCCAATAGCACACATTCATGCTTATTGAGAAACATTTTGTAACATATGAAAAAACTCTAAAAGCTTAATTATTCTTAGAAACTTAGCACATTTTGTGCCTGTGTACTTGTGCCAACAAGATTCCATATGTGCATTTTGATTTTCCTCTAAATAAAATTCTCCAAATTCTTTTTTTAAAAAATCTTAACTCATTGTGTTCAGATGAAAGAAGTAGAAAACGAAGTGGGCCAGCTTTATCTAATTTTCCAAATTGAATAAAATGAAAAACAAATAAATGGATGATGAAAAGCAAGGTATGTCTGATTCTCTTGGCTTTCCTGTTGGTCAAGCCACTCAGGTCATTCAGTTGGGTCCCCTGTAATTCTTTGCACATTTGAATTTCAACATCAGGCAGAATGGTAAGCCATTCACTGGGCAATCCAGGGCAAAGAGAACCACATAAACCATAAAATGTAGGAATGCTGACTCCAACTATCACTGGAATCCAGGCTTAGGTATCTGGGAGCTGTGAAACACAAATAGAGTTATAAAGAGATTATGTGGCCCTGGGTATTGCAGATACACTACACACTGTTTTCCCTCACTAAAATGAGGCCATGGATAGATACCTCAGTGGAAAAAGCAATTAGTGGTAGGGAATGAAGTTCCTTACTTTTCTTTCCCCATTCTCTCCCTCCCAAGCCTTTCAAATCTCCCTTGGGTCCAATTTGGGAATTCTTGCAAAGGCTAAAGTCCAGCAGCTTAACAGCTATTAAACACGGTCGTAAAGTGAAGATGCAGCCTGCGAGTTGGGCTCTTGGCAGCGTCAGAGGAATAAGGCAAATGGCACAACTCTTTTGCTGAAAGGAAGTAAAGAAAGAGATGAAGGGAGGGGATGTGGATAAACCAGATTGGGAGTTTCAGATGGCAACCCATGGAGCATACTAACCCACTCTGGTATTGCTATTTAGTACCTGTGAAGTCTACCATTATGCATTATTAAATTCATGTATTATTGAATCACGAATCCTTGTTCCCTGATAAGAAATGGAGATGATTTCTTAGTTTAAATTAAAGCCCTGCCTCCTTATTTGAATAAAACTGCATTACTGGATGCCTAGCATGCTAATCAGAAAACTGCATTAAGCAGGTAGGACTGTACGAATTAAAAAATAATGAAACAAGACTTTTCAGCCAGACATTGTTCCCTCGCCTGCTTTTCATGACAGCGGATTTCCTACTTGGAGTTGATAAGACAACGGCAAATGAAGATAACAACATGAGAGGGAAATCATTCACTCTAATGGGCTCCACCTGTGCAGACTTCAGCTCATTTACATGGCTGCAGAAAAATTAGAAATCATGCAGCAATTAGTCTGTTCTAGATTATGCAGTGTGTCAACTGATACCACTCAGGAGAGCACTAGTGCTAAAATGGTTTCAGAAGATAAATCTACTCTCCTATACAAACAGTTTTAATTACCTGGAAAACGGCATTGCCTATTGAGAAATCTCCATTGTGAACCTGGGCTGCTCTCTTGCTATTGGAATCAGATGTTGGGAAATTCCAGTGTTTATGTAATTGACTCATATAGTATTTGATGACTTGTTGAAGCTGAAACTGGGCCTCTTGGTCCAGTTACCAGTTGTTCATCAAAGGCCTTTTTTTTTTTTTTTTGAGACGGAGTCTTGCTCTGTCACCCAGGCTGTAGTGCAGTGGCACGATCTCGGCTCACGGAAACCTCCGCCTCCCAGGTTCGAGCGATTCTCCTGCCTCAGCCTCCTGAGCAGCTGGGACTACAGGTGCGCACCACCACACCCAGCTAATTTTTTGTATTTTTAGTAGAGACAGGGTTTCACCGTGTTAGCCAGGATGGTCTCCATCTCCTGACCTTGTGATCCACCCGCCTCGGCCTCCCAAAGTGCTGGGATTATAGGCATGAGCCACCACACCTGGCCCAAAGGCCTCTTTTAATGTCTTCTTCAGAGTTGGTCCAGAAAATGTAGGAGAGGGTTAGTTTCTTTTTAGGCCCTTCTGTTTATAGGTAGCCTGTGCATCATCAGCCTTAGCTCTCAAATGTCTACAGAAATCTGAGAAATTATCATAAATTAGCTTCAAATATGAACCTTTAGTCAGCAGATCAAACAACTATAAACATCTCCTTATGAATAAAATGTTAAGACCATGAAGGTTTTGGTTTCTCACTTAAGACATTGAGATAGTATTTTTCTTTCTTTTCTTTTCTTTTTTTTTTTCTTTTGAGACAGATTCTTGCTCTGTCACCCAAGTTGGAGTGCAATGGCAAGACAGTATTTTTTCTGTTTATTCTGGCCTTAAAGTATATGTATCGCTTTCTTTAAAAAGTGTACCTAGAGAAGTAATGTTCATAAAAATCTATGTATAAGGGATTATTTAAAGGTTTCACTTTGGGTTGCTTATAAAAGTGCTTATGTATTCGCACCCACTTTATTTCATCATTGTTATTTTTTGGGGGGTAATTGTGTTATTGGATTTGGGGGTAATGCAATGAAGTCAGGGTTAATGGATTAATTTACAACAGAAGCAATGGTTGAGAAGGGGCATCCTATAAGACAAAGCTTTGGTAGCTGGGTAGGAATTACCTCCTGGGGTGTTGGTGGAATGTCTGTCTTCTGCTGGTATCTTTAAGGATGAGAGGGTCAAGGACTCCTTCAAGAAACAGCAGGCCAGGCCGGGCACGGTGGCTCACATCTGTAATCCCAGCACTTTGGGAGGCCGAGGCGGGGTGGATCAGGAGGTCAGGAGATCGAGACCCTCCTGGCTAACATGGTGAAACCCCATCTCTACTGAAAACACAAACAATTAGCCTGGCATGGTTGTGGGGGCCTGTAGTCCCAGCTAGTTGGGAGGCTGAGGCAGGAGAATGGTGTGAACCTGGGAGGTGGAGCTTGCAGTGAGCTGAGATCATGCCACTGCACTCCAGCCTGGGCAACAGAGCCAGACTCCATCTCAAAAAAACAATCAAACAAACAAAGCAGAAAAAAACCCAGCAGGCCAGCACTTAGCATTGTCCACTGGAATCTGGTCACAAAACAAAAATAAAATATGGTTTCTCATTGGTGGATGCAAGTGGAAATGGGACATGCTTTAAAAGGCAGGTAATATGTACCCTCAGTGACAAAAGCCGGGTCAATCATACCAACAGGTAGAGAAGCAATCCTCTAGCATAGTGGGACTTCAGCCAGCATGACCTCTACTGGTCAAGAGATTTTTCCAAACTTATTCTCTGAGATTCAGTTCAAGATTCCATCTTCACCAAAAATACAGCCTCTCCAGGGATAGTCCACACAGAACTTTAGTATACGAGTTTTCATTTTTTATTCAGTGAGGTATCTCTCCATCAAAGAATTCCAAAGATGCATAAATTTAGCAAATGTTTCTGTAGCCTTTGCCAGAATAACAAAATGAACCTACCATGCAAAAGGCCCTGAGATGTCCTGGAGTAAAGAGACTTGATGGACCCTGCATTTTCCAGACTTATCTGCACACTGAAGCACTCCCTCACCTCTTCTGGTAATGGAATACTCATTCGCATCCAGGTTCCAAGAGAACAACTTTGAGTCATACTCCCGTATTTTGAGAGTTTCCCAGAGCAAGCTTTTCATATGGAGAAAACACAAGGACATTAGGGCCACAACTCATGGTGTTGGAAAGCACAGAAGCAGAACTGCACTGGCTGGATGGACTCTCTGAATCATTTGGCTTATTTCAAAGGCAATTTCCTTCTATCTCAACACCTTCATGAACAAAAATATATATACACACACAGATGAAGACATGAAGACATAGAGAAATACACACGCACAGCCCCAGCCACACCAGGACCATCAAATCCTAATACAATTGTGCAAATGGGTTTTCTTATGGGAACCACTGAACACAAAAAATGTTTTGGGTGACTATTTTCTCATTCTCCCAAAGCTGGTACTTAATTAGTGCCATCCTAGATGCCTAGGAGAGAAGTTAATTCAATACACACAATGAATACCTTAAGGCATTAGGGCATAATTCTCTCCTGGAACCAGAGCACAGTGAGGTTCTACCAACATTTTTAGGATAATCTTATTTTTTTTTCAAGCTATGTCTTCTCCTACTTTGCTTCACATTCCCTGAAAGGAATGTAAAATGCTATATGATTGAATCAAAAAAATGATGGACCTTTTGATCTGAAACAGATTTTAGAGACAGTGAAGTTCCTTGTCCACATTTTACAGGTGAGGACAGTAAGCCTCAGAGAGATGACCCAAGCTGCTGTGGATGACACATTGAATCTGGTATAAAGCAGGGTTGCAGCTCTGGGCTTCAAACCCAAAGACTAGTATTTATTCTGCCACATCACAGCAGCCTATGGGAGCTTGAGCCAGAATTCCATGCTCTGGCATTACCCAAGGCCCTTCAGGAGAGGAAAGGGCAGGCCTCATTATAAAGATTTGCAGCCATGGATGTGTGAGTTCATCATGTCAAGAAAAGTATGTTGCTCAGGACCCTGAAACTCAGACACTGACATCACTGAGAAGAACAGGCCAGCTAGAAAATCCTCAGAGGAATTGTGCATGTCCTAGGAGACAGTAAGAAACTTGTTAAAAGGAGAGTGAATTAGTATGTTATGAGAAATCCCCTTCCACAGTGCTAACGGGTCAGTGACACTCCATTTCTGGAAGGATGCTGATAAACGAAGTTCCAATGAGAGGGTGGGAGAATGAATGGGGCAGAAGAGTCTGAGTTCAAGATGGAGACTTTAGCCATCATTCACATACCTAAGGACTCCTTACAACCAATGGGGGAGGACAATATTAAAAAGCAATGGCAACAAAACAATGAGACATTTGATTGATGGAATATGGAGTATCATACAATAATCAAAATGATACTGATTCTTGAAAACTAGAAGTAAATTGGATTGAAAAATATTTGTAAGTGTAAGAACCATGGAAGAAATTTTTAAAATCTGTATACTTGATTACATAAAACATATAATATTTTATGTTAGAAAATGTAACAAAATCACAGGCAAACTGGTAAAGTGATTTGTCATCAATATAATAGGCACATGGTTTACCACCCTGTGTGGGGCTGGAGGAAATGTACTTTGTGTCTTGGAGTATGTAGCACTAGCTGCGTCAGCTTTCTGTAGCCTCTATGGAAATGTGTTCTTGGCCATGGCTGTTCTGTGCTCTTTAAATCTCTTGAGGTCATGAATGTGTCCTCCCATAGTGTCTTGGAGCCACTGTTGATTACACTTGTTGGATGATCCCCACAGGCTGCAGCGGTATTTATAGCACATTTCATAATATCAAAGGGCCTCTAATTTCCTCTGCTAACCTTTATCTTCATTTCCTCAGTCACTTCAGTGAAGGCACTTACAGTGACTTCAAAATTTGCACTTAATGCCCAGAATGACAAACTGCCTTTGTTTCTTTGTTGTGGACCCATGTCAATATCTGCATGCCTTTATCAGCCACAAAAGATCAAAAGGTGTGCAAAATACAATAAATGGCAGAGGGAATACATCAGATAAAACCACACCTCTGCAAATACCCTTGATTTGGTGAGAACTTAGAGCAGGAGTTAGCTAAGGGAGTTTGCACTGTGTTGCCCAGAGTATAAGATCTAATCCACCGCATGAGATTCCATTGACTAAGAGCATACTAGAGCACTCAGAACATGGGACAAAATTAACATATGAACAGTGTCCCATTCACTGTAAGCCCAAGGAGGCTCAGTCCTTCATCTTGTTCTCTATCTCTGCTCACTCCCTGGTGATCTCATTCTGAAATATGACTTCAAATACCAGAAAGTGCGGGATACTTGGAAATGTTACGTCTCCAGCCCAGACCTCTCCCCTGAACTCCAGATTCATGTATCAGATTCAACTGCCTACTTGACATCTCCTCTTGAAAGTTTAAGAAAGATAACAGACTTTCATGAAACTCCTGATTTCCCCATATAAGCATGCCTTTCCCTATTTCAAAAAGGTAGCAATTCCATTCTTTCAGTCGCTCAGTCCTCTCTTTTTCTCATCCCACCTCTGACTGGGCAGGAAATCCTGTTGACTATTACCTTCAAAATATATCCACGATCTGGCCACTTCTTACCACTTACACTGCAACTCCCCTGATCCAAGCCCATCATCTCTCACCTCAATGATTGTCATGGTCTCTAAGTGACCTCCTCAGCTTTGCTCTTGACACCTAATGTCCATGATTATCACATTAGCCAGAGTCTGTCATGCCAGACCTTCAACAATAGCTTCTGTATCTTTCAGAGGGAAAGCCCAGATCCTCACAATGGCCAGAAGATCTTGCTGATCTCCCACCCACACCTTACCTCTTTGACACCATCTCATAGTCACCTCTGCCCTGCTCATTCTGCTGTAGCTACACTGGACTTCTAAATGTGTTTTTAAGAACATGTTAGGCATGCTCCACCTTGGGAATTTTTTTCTATTTATTGTATCCTATGCATGAATGATTCTTCCTCCAGATATCTGCATAGCTTACTCACTCATCTCCCTTAAGTCTTTGTTTAAATTACACCTTCTCAATGAGCCTTTCACAGACCACATGACTTGAAATGAACACTCACCATGATATCCCCCATTCGTTTCTCTGCTTTCTTTTTCTCCATAGCACTTACTTTACGTGAAATTATAACTTTACTTAATGATTTACTGTCAATGTCTTCCTGCTGAAAAGTAAACACAGCAAAGATAGAGATTCTTTTATCAGTTTTCCACTGCTATAACCTCAGTGCCTAAAATAGTGCCTGGAATGTAGAAGACATTTTTTAAAAGAAGGAGAAAAACATTTACATATCTTTTTATTCACATAAGATAATATTTAGAAGAGAAATAGAAGAGAAAGATATGTATGACAGGTCAGTGCTGTGCAAGGCAGTTTATATGTAATGCTAACAGCTATGACAAACATCTCCAAATCCCAATGCCTTCATGCAAAAGTTTATTTCTCATTTGTACCAAAGTCCACTGTAGATGGCTCCTGGTTGTGCAGGTCTTCTGGATGTCTCGCCTACAAGTAGTAACTCAGAGATCTAATCTGTTTATATGTATCTTTATCTATGTCCTCAGAATACTTGACTTATACCAAACAGGAGATAGAGGCAGAGACAGAGTGATTTCATGAAGTTTTACATAGAATACCTGTATTGCATGGGGCGGGCTTGTAAGTGGCATACATATTTTTGCTCACCTTTCTTTGACCAAAACTCAGGTACATGGTCTCATCTTGATACAAAGATGATGGGAAGGGGACTGGAAAATATAGCTTAACTATGTGCCCCCTTCCCACCATATAGCTTAACTGTGAGAAAATAGAACTAGATGGTGAACATTAGCTGTCTTTATGACATATTACTAGATGATATCAACTGATAAGATAAACACCATATCCCTTATAGGCCCTGACGAGATTACTCAAAGAAGAGAAAATAGAAAACTAATGAACATATAAAGGGATTGTATAACCTCAGTATTTCAAATAAAAATGAAAATTTTAATGAGACAACATTTTAGGAAGCTCTTTTCAAGTTTGCTGAGTGTCTATTATGAAAGGTTGTCAAATTTTGTCAAGTGTTTGCTTGTCCGCCTTTATTGTGATAATAGTTATTTTCTTCTTTAGTTTGCTAATATTATTAATGACATTAATTAACTTTTGAATGTTAAAACAACCTTGCCTAGTTGGGAGAAAGTACAGTTGGTCATAATATATTAGACGTTTCGTATATTGTTGAATTCAATTTCTGAATGATTTGTTGAGGATCTTTTTGTTCATGATCATGGACAATATTGGTCCCTGATTTTCTTTTACTGTAATGTCTTCATTAGGTTGTGGCATCAGGGAAATTGAGAAGTATTCCCTCATTGTCCATTTCTAGTCTACTTTCAAAGAGAGTATGTGCAAATTTGGTATTATTTCTTCCTTAAAATTTGACAGAATTCAGTGGAGCCATCTAAACTGAGTTTTCTTTGTGGTAGAGTTTTTAGTAACAATTTCAATTTATTAAATAGACTTAGGGAAACTCAGATTTTTTAATTCCTAAGTTTTGATGCATTGTGTCTTTCTTTTCAAGGAATTTGTCTAAGTTCTGGAATTTATTGGCATAAAATTGTTCATAATATCCCCATATTACCATTTTAATGTGAAATATCATCTTAAAAGTCCATGTTAGTGAATTGAATATGCAATGGGATTTATATTTTCATATACTGCTGATGAGAGAGTAAATTTGAACAACCTTCTGGAAGGCAATTGGACAATATGTACCAAATGGCTTTTAAGTATTTGTACTCTATAAAAAGATGCACAAAACTTGTTAAGATAAAAAAAACTTTATCAAACATATAGTTGTACTATATGATTAAATTCTGACAAATGTATGTATGTTTACACTTTTGGAGTATACATATTTGATGTGCATATGATGTGTAGGTATTTCATATGTGACTATTTCATGCTTTTTCATCTCTTCTCAAATGTCTAGCACTTTTTCTCTCTCCCTCCTCCCATCTGATAAATTTATTTCTTCTTTCTCTGAATGTGATGGTTAATTTTACATATCAAGTTTACTAGGCTACAAGATGTACAGATAGCTGGTAAAACATTAATTCTGGGCATGTCCATGAAGGTGTTTCCAGAAGAGATTAGCATTTGAATCAGTGCACTGAGTAAAGAAGCTTGGCTCTCCCCAACATGGACAGGCATTGTCCAATTCCTTGAGGTCTCTAATAGAACAAAAAAGAAGAGGAAGGAGGAATTATCTCCCTCTCTTTTTAAGCATGGATATGCATTTTTTTCCTGCCCTAGGACATTGGAGCTCCTGGTTCCTGGGCCTTCAGCCTCAGACTGAATTATACCCACTGGCTTTCCTGGTTCTGCAGCTTAGAGCTGTCACTTCTCAGCCTCCATAATCATGTGTGCCAATCCCCACAATAAATCTCTTTTAATTTATATCTACACACATATCTTCTATTGGTTCTGCTTCTCTGAAGAACCCTGACTAATACACTAATGAAAAATAAAAGTAATCAGAAAAGAATTGCCTGAAAGAACTAACATCAAATCCACCATTTATCTGCATTGATACTCCCACTCTTTGCTTCTCTTACACTGCAATGCAAGAAGTGGCCCCCTCCTGTCTTTTGTCAAGTTCTCTCTTTGTATATGGAATCTCATTCCTCCTCAACCTCTCACAGTTATCACCCTTGACATTATCCCCTTCTCTCCTACATCATAAATTTCTCTCTTTACCAGATTATTATGATTAGCTCACAAATATTCTATGTTATATCCCAACTTAAAATCAATCTCCCCACATCTCCCTCCATCTACCACCCTAATTATCTGATTCTCTTTAGGGCAAAATACCCCAGCAGTCATCTATACTAGGCTGCTGTCATGAACATCCCACTGAAATGGTTCTTGCCAAATCCAGTTGTCGGGACTTATTCCTCCTGTTACTCCACCTCCAAAAGCATTTTAGAATACAAAGAAGTAGGCCACTCCCTCCTTCTTGAAACATTTTTACAATTGACTTCCAATATACTATACCTCCTTCTTTTCCTTTTATCATACTGGCTACAACTTCTTAATTTCTCTGTTCTTCATTTTACATACTCTAAAATTTGGAGAGTATCAGAGCTTACTCCTTGGCCCTCTTAGCCATGTCACTCCCTCAGTGAGCTCATCTGCTCACTAGTCATAGGTTTGAATACCATCTCTACACTGATAATTTACAAGTTTACATTTCTAACACAAGCCTTTCTCTCTGAAGCCCCAGAGAGCTCTCGTGAGTTCAACACCCTCAAACGTAACTTGTCCAAAGAGAACACTAGTTGTTCTACTCTAAGATGCCCTTCTCCCAGTCTTTGCCATCTTAGTAACTACTTTCATTACACCTTTAGTTTCTCTGCACCAAAACCATGGAGTCATTTCCTTTTCCACACACCCCACATCCATCTAACAGTGAGTCCTGTCAACTCTGCCTTCAAAAATGTACTTTAAAATAGATGCTGGATTTGACCAGTTCGGCACCTCATCCACAGCACTAATTGCAGTTTAACTAATGAAGTTCGTCTATTGCTCAGACTGCAGTGATGTCATCTAACTCATTATTATTTGAATTATAGATAAAATTATCTTTCCATGGTTAGGTTGTACCCATCGTTAAGATCAGCATCCACTTACTTTGGAGGAAATGGAGAAAAGTACACATTTTAGGGAAGAATCAATTGTAAAATTCATCCCTATTTTTTGAACTCTGGAAAATGTTATTCTTATAATTAAATAAATTTCAAATATTTATACACTAAAATTTTATTAGTAGATATTTCCCATTGTTATTTTCTTGTTGCACAGCTGTAGTTTTTTAAGCTTTGCACAGAATAAACCAATGTTACATTTGTCAAAAGGGGAAAATAAGTTATTTTTAAAAATGTATTATTTATTACTTTAATACGCTGATATTTTTTGTAAATCTAATTTAAGGAAATAATTTTAAATAGGGACACGGATACACAAATATAAATATTAATCAGAACTATTATAAATGTTAATTTATAATATTAATATTTAAGATAACCTTAAATGGTTCTGTTTTATCAATTTCAATTTCTGATTGTTCATTGTTAGTGTGTAAAAATACTAATTGATTTATTGTACATTGATTTTGTATCCTGTGACTTTTGTACACTTACTTATTAGTTCTAGAGCATTTTCATAGATTCTTTAGAATGTTCTACATTGACTATCATGTCATTTACAGATAAAGATAATTTCACTTCTTCATCTCCAATCTGTGTACCTTTCAATTATTTTTCTTTCCTTATTGCACTTACTAGAACCTCTATTATACACATAAATAAAGTTATTTCAAGGAAATATGTGTCTTGTTCCCAATCTGAGGGAGCAAGCTATCAGATTTTTTGCCATAAAGCATGATGCTAGCTGTAGATTTCTTTTTTCGGTAGATGTTCTTTATCATGTTTAAGAAGTTTCCTTCGGTGTCTATTTTTCTGTGAGATCTTATCATGAATAGACATTGAATGCTGTTAAATGTTTTTTCTGTATTGCTTTTGATGATAGTTTTTTTTTTAATTCAATAGTTTGTTGATATGGTGAATTACATTAATTGATTGATTGTCAAATATGGAACCAGCCTTGCAAATTAGTCACCATGTTTTATCCTCCTTTATATATTGCTGAATACAATTTGCTAGTATTTTATTAAAAATTTTGCCACCATGTCCATGAGGCATACTGGTCTATAGATGTCTCTGTCTGACTTACTAGTTAAGTAATTGTCGTCCTGTGAAATTAGTTGGAAACCTTTTTCTCCACTTCTGTCTCTGAAAATCTTTGTAGAAGGTGGTACTATTTATTCCTTCAATGTTGGTAGAATTCAGAGAAGCCATCTGGGCTTTTTTCTTTCTCAGAGGCTTTTAATTATGACATCAATTCCCTTGTAATAGATATAGGAATATTAGGATATCTCTCTTCTTGAGTGAGTTTTGGAAGTTTCTATCTTTCAAAGACTTTTTCTACTTCATCTAAGATACCAATTTATAGGCACGGTTGCTCATAGTATTTCCTTTTTATCCTTTTAATGTCTACAATAATGTGATATCTATAATAATATCCTATCTTTCATTCCTGATATTGATTGGTTTGTATTATCTCTTTCTTGGTTAGTCAGGCTAAAGATTGACCAATATTATTAACATTTTCAAAAATAAATTTTTTGTTGTATTGATTTTATTGTTTTTTATTGGTTTTCAAATTTTAAAATATCACTGATTTCTGTTTATCTTTTATTTTCTTCCTTCTACTTGCTTTAGGTTTAATTTGCTTTTCTTTGTCTAGATTCCTAAGATCAAGAACTGGATGTCTGATTTGAGATCTTTGTTCTTTTCTAATATAAGCATTTAATGCTCTCAATTTCTTTCTGCTTTAACTCCATCCCACACATTTTGATATGATGTCTGCATTTTTATTCATTAAATAGTTTGTAATTCATTTCTTTTTTGACACATGGACTATTCAAAATGATGTTGCATAATTTTCAAATATTTGGGGGTTTTCCACATATTTTTCCACAATCCAGTTTGTGGTCACAAAATGTACTTTGTGTAATTTCATTTCTCTTAAACTTACTGAGACTTGTTTTATGGCCCATAATATGGTCTACTTTAGTGAACATTCCAGGTGCACTTGAGGAGAATCTATAATCTGCTGTTGCTAGATAAATTTATTCTGTAGATATCAATTAGGTCAAATTGGTTGATAATGCTTTTCACATCTCTGAATGTCTACTGATATTCTGTCCACCTGTTTTATCAGTAACTGAGAAAGAAGAGTTTAAATCTCCAAATGTAATTGTGGATTTGCATATTTCTCTTTTCTATTCTTTTGGTTTTCTTTACGTGTTTTAATATTATTACATACAATCACATTTAGGTTTTTAAGCATCTTTATAAGCTAATCTTTTAATCAATATGAAACATCCCTCTTTTTCTCTTTTAAAGTCTAATTTATCTGATATTAGTTTAGTCATGATAGCTTGCTTTTGTTTAATTTTCAGTAGATATGACTTTTTCTATTTATTTATTTTCAACTTTTGCATCGTATTTAAAGTACATTTTTGTAGCAGTGTGTAGTTGGTTCTTTTGTTTTCATACAAACTGACAATCACAACCTATTAGCTAATGTATTTAGATGGTTTATATTTAATATAGATATTGATATGTTGCATCAAAATATATCATCTTAGTATTCTTTTTCTATTTGTCCCATCAATTCTGCTGTTTTATCTTTTCCTGAATTCTTTTAAATTAATTGACCTTTTAAATAATTTCATGTTATCTGTAGTATTGGTTAATGATGTATACTTCTTTTTTTTGTTTCATGGGTTGTTCTAGCTGCTATATACCTTTAACTCATCACCTTCTACCTTCAAGTAATATTATACTTCAAATAGAGTGTAAGAATTTTACACAATGTATTCCCCCTGCTTTCGTTTCATTTGTGTTAATGTTTTCACATCTTTTTTTCTGTACATAGCTACAAGTCCCTAATACATGGTTATCCATTTTGCTTTAAACAGTTGTATATTATCTTTTAAAGAGTATTTGCTTTTAAAGAGTTTCAAATTTTTGGAAAATAGCTTTCAGATTTACTGACCTATTTACCATTTCTAGAGCTCTTTGTTTCTTTGTATAGATCAAAATTTCTGTCTAGTGTCCTCTTACTTTTTCTTGAAGAACTTCCTTTAATGTTTCTTATAGTGCAGATTCTGCTGGCAAAACTGTTTAAATTCTGTTTTTCATTCAATTGTGAAAGATATTTTTACTGGGTAAACAATTCTTGGCTAACAGTTTCTTCTTATACCTTATCATGTCTTATATTGTCTTCTGACTTCATTCTTTTCTTATGAGAAGGCTGCTACCATTCTTTTTGTTGTTATTCTTCTCTGTACATACTGTATCTTTTATTTCTGGCTATTTTCAGGATGTCCTCTTTGTCACTGGTTATACTAATTTTATTAGGAGGTACATTGACATAGTTTTCTTTATACTTATTCTGAATGGAATAGAAATATTTGCTGGCTTCTGTATCTGTGGATTTATAGATTTCATCATGGTTGAAAATTTTTAGCCACTATGTCCTTTAATTTTTTTCTGTATATACATTTTCTCTCTTTCTAGGACTTCAATTACATTTAGACCACTCAATATTTTTCGACCTATCACTGGAAACTTATTCATTATTTTTATTCCTTTTTGCTCCCATTTCTTTATTTTGAATAGTTAAAGATGGACTCAAGTTCGCTGCTCTTTTCTTCCGCAGTCTCTAATTTGCTGTGCATTCTATCCAGCGTAGTAATCATTGTAAATATTTTAACATTCATCTATAGAAGTTTTATTTGCTTCTGATTTATATTATTTATATCTTCCATTTACTTATACATCATGGTCATATTTTTCTCTACTTCCTTAAATATACATTATACATATGTATCTGTGTGTGTGTGTGTGTGTGTGTGTGTGTGTGTGTGTGTGAATGTTTGTGTATTTGAGACAGGTTCCAGCTCTGTCACCCAGGCTGGTGTGCAACAGCACAATTTCAGCGCACTGCAGCTTTGTCCTCCTGGGCTAAAGCAATCCTCTTATCTCAGCCTTCCAAGTAGCTGGGACCACAGGCATCCACCACCATGCTGGGGTAATTTTTGTATTTTTTGTAGAGACAAGGTTTCACCATGTTGCCCAGGCTGGTCTTGAACTCCTGAGCTCAAGCAATCCGCCTGCCTCAGCTTCCCAAAGTGCTGGGACTACAGGCTTGAGCCACAGTGTTTGGCCCTTGCTGTTTTTTTAACAGCTGTTTTAAAGTTCTTGTTGGCTACTTCTACCACCTGTATTACTATTGGATCTGTTTATATTTATGGATTATTTTTCTGGTTATGGATCATATTTTTGTGCTTCTTTCTACACCTGGTAAGTTTTTAACTGCACACTTTGACAAGTTTTGAAAAAGGGATGCAGCAATGTTATCTATCAACTCAATTGTGATAACTTTTCTTTATCCCCAAAAGTTTTCTGGTATCCTCTGTATTCAACCCATTTTCTCACCCCTCAGGCCCTGGAAGTCACTATCATGACCTTTATTACTATGGTTTTGCTTTTCCTGGAATTTCACGTAAATGAAATCATAGAGTGTGTGGACTTTTGTGTCTGGTTACTTCGTTTATCACAATGTTTTTGAGATTTGTCCATTGTTGTTGCTTGTATCAATACTGTGTTTCTTTTCATTGCGGAATACTAGTCCCTTGTATGGATATACCACTTTCTGTTTATCCATTTACTATGTCAGTGAATGTTCGGGTCTTTTTATCCCCGACTTTTGGGTTATCATGACCAAAGCTCATTGATTATTTGAGTACATGTATTTGTGTGGACATATGTTTACAGTTCTCTTGGGTATATACATACTAGGTAAGTTTTTGTTGGTTCCAAACATTGTGCATTTTACATTGTTAGTTGCTTCATTCTGTTGACTTCTTTTAGATAACGTTAGGTTTTCTTCTTGTGTGCAGTTAATTGAAATTTGTTGGGTTATTTTGAGGCTTGCCTCAAAATTTTAATAAGGCATATCCAAAGCACTCTTTAGCCTCAGGTTAATTTAACCCTATTACTAGAGCAATAGTCTATTGAGGAGTCTACCCAATACTCTGTGTATTTTGAGATTTTTCCATCCTTCAGTTAGATACACAGACTATTCCTAGCTCTGTCACAGCTTTGGAGATTGTCTTACTTACACTTTCTAGTGACTCCTTCCCTGGCCTCACACTTAGTCCCTTCTCATATATATACAGGTCAACAGTCTGCAAAAAACCTGTGGGAAACTCTCTCTCTCTCTTTCTCGCTCTCACTCTCTCTCTCATTCCCTGTCCCTTTTCCTCTCTCACTGTGCAACTCTCTTCAGTATTCTTCCATGCAGATTCCAGATACCTTAGCCTCCCCAAACTATGATTTCTGTCTCTTCAACTCAGTAAGACTAATGGGCTCTGTTTGAATTTCACCTCCCTATATTGGTGTCTGAAACTTACCTCATGGGAAGGCTGCGTTTGTTTCTGTTTGTTTCTCTTCTCTCACAGAGCAGAAGTATGTGCTACTCATTTCCCAATATCTGAAAAATCCATCTTTTATATATTTTTTCTTATTTTACTAGTTCTTTACAGTAGGAAAGGGAACTACAATTCTTCTTACTCTATTTTGACTGAGTGTAACGATACTGCTTTTTTTGTTTTTTTCTTTTAGAGTTTTAATTAAAAATAACCATGAGGCTGGGTGCAGTGACTCACGCCTATAATCCCAGCACTTTGGGAGACTGAGGTGGGCAGATCAAGAGGTCAGGAGTTCAAGACCAGCCTAGCCAGCATGGTGAAAGCCCGTCTCTACTAAAAATACAAAAAGTTAGTCAGGCATGGTGGCACGTGCCTGTAGTCCCAGCTACTCGGGAGGGTGAGGCAGGAGAATTGCTTGAACCTGGGAGGCAGTGGTTGTAGTGTGCTGATATTATTGCACCACTGCACTCCAGCCTGGATAACAGAGCAAGACTTCATCTCAAAAAAAATAAAAATAAAAATAACATGAATACAGTGTCAAACTTTAGTAAATACATTTTAAAAATAAATTAAGATAAGCATGCATGTTTTCTTTTAATTAATTGATATATTACATTGAGAGTTTTTAAATGCTAAACCATTGTGTATTTGTGAGATGAACATACTTGATCACAATGAATTATTTTTAATACATGCTTGGATTTAATTGACTAATATTTTTGATAAAATGTTCACATACAGTTTCAAGTAATGCTTTCATAATATTCCTGTGAAACTAAGATTACACTAAGACCTAAAATGAGTTGGGCAGTTTTTCTTCCCTCCTTGTTTTGTGAAACAATATTTTTAAAATGAGAGCTATCTTTGCTTGATGACTTGTGATATAGAACAAAAAAAAAAGAGAGTGACCTGTTTCCCAAAATTTGGAAGAAATTTTCTTTACAGGTATTTATGCTTAGAACAACTTTGGGAATTATAAATCTTTAATTACTATTTAAATTTATTTTGTGGCTATGTATCTATATATAGATTCCTATTTTTTGCTCCAATTTTATGTTTTGTGTTTTCATGAATTGCATACACAGGATTTTCTACCTTCGTAAGTTAAATGGTTATCTCATTTGTTCTTTTTTTGTTTTTGAAATCTGCAAAGATGTTTAAAGCTATACATTTTATTTCAAATGCTAGTTAACTATGACCCTTAATGTGTATGTATTATATTCAAATTTATTCAATTTTAAGTATTCCACAATTTTCTTTATGATTATCTATTTTTCTCAAGGGCTATTCAGAAGTATGTGTTCTATTTTCCAGATATATGAGAGTTGTTTTTTAAAAAAATACCTTTTTGTTATTCATTATTGATTGAATATAGTAGATTGTGAATTTAGAAGATAATCACTATGATGTTAATCTTGTGGAATTGATTGAGGTTTGTGTGTTTGTATGTGCCTTAGCATTTGGCTGATATTTGTAGAGATTCTGTTTAGTGAATGTTTCATGTGGGATTTCCTTAAAACATCCAGAAAACAATTAACAAAATGACAGGAATAAGTCCTTACCTATCAATAATAACTTTGAATGTAAATGGATTAAATTCCCAAATTTAAAATATAGAATAACTGAATGGATTTTTTAAGAAAACACATGACCCAACTATATGCTGCCTACAACAAACTCATTTCATCTGTAAAGACACATATGGACAGAAAGTGAAGGAAAGGATAAAGATGTACCATGCAAAAGGAAACCAAAAGCAAGTAGGAATTACATAAATAAAACAGACTTTAAGTCAAAAACTAAAAAACAAAAAGACAAAGAAGGTCATTATTTAATGATAAAGGGATTAATTCAGCAAGATAATATAACAATTCTAATTATATATGCACCCAACACCAAACACTCAGTTATATAAAGCAAATATTATTAGATTCAAAGGGAGAGATAAACTCCATTACAATAATAGTTAGGGACTTCAGCACCCAAACTCTCAGCATTGAATAGGTTATATAGACAGAAAATCAATAAAGAAACATTGAATTTAAACTGGACATTAGACCAATCAGACATAATAGACATTTACAGAACATGTTATTTAACAAATGTAGAATGCATATTCTTCTTATCAGCGCATGGAACATTCTCCAGGATAGAATATGTTAGGCCACAAAACAAGTCTCAACAAATTTTTAAAAACCAAAATCTAAGACCACAAAGGAATAAAACTAGAAATTAACACCAAGAGGAACTTTGGGAACTATACAAACATACAAAAATTAAACAACATGCTCCTGAATGACCACTGGATCAATGAAGAAATTAATAAAAAAGCCAAAAATTTATTGAAATAACGGAAAATAGAAACACTACATACCAAAGCCTAGGATACACAGCCAAAGCAATGCTGAGAGGGAGGTTTATAGCAATAAATGCCTACATCAGCAAGATTTCAAATAAACAACCTAATGATACAACTCAGGCAACTAAAAAAGTAAGAACAAACCAAATTTAAAATTAGTAGAAGGAAAAAAATTATAAAAATCAGAGCAGAACTCAATGAAATAGAGACTACAAAAGCAATACAAAGGATCAACAGAACAAAAGATCAATTTTTGAAAAGATTAACAAAATTGATAAACTGCTAGCTAGACTAGCCAGAAAAGAAAAGAAGACCCAAATAAATAGAATCAGAAACAAAATGGAGATATTACAACTGATAATGCAAAAATACAAAGAATCATTAGCTATCATGAACAACCATATGCTAACAAATGAGAAAACCAGAAAAAGTGGTTAAATTCCTAAAAACATACAACATACCAAGAATGAACCACGAAAAGATAGAAAACCTGAATACACCAATAATTAGTAATGAGACTGAATCAGCAATCAAGTCTCCCAACAAAGGAAAGCCCAAGAGTGAAAGCCTTTACTGCAAAATACTACCAAACTTAAGGAAGAACTAACACTAGTTCTTCTCAAACTATTCTGAACAATTGAAGAAAAGGAAATTCTTCCTAAATCAAATGAGGCTAACATTACCTTGATACCAAAACCAGACACAACAAAAAAAGAAAACTACAGGCCAATATCCTTGGTGAATATAGATGCAAAAATGCTCACTAAAATGCGAGCAAACTGAATCCAACAACACATCAAAAAGATTATACACCATGATCAAGTGGCATTTATCTCAGGGATGCAAGAATGGTTTAATATATGCAAATCAATAAACACAAAACACCACATCAACAGAATGAAGGACAAAAAACATACGAGCATCTCAATAGATGGTGAAAAAGCATTTGATAAAATTCAATATTGCTTCTTGATTTAAAAAAACTGTCAACAAATTAGACATAGAAGGAAATCACCTCAACATAATTAAGACCATATATGACAATCTCACAGCTAACATCATACTAAACAGGGAAAAACTTAAAGCCTTTTCTCTAAGAACTGGAACAAGGTAATGATGCCCACTCTCACTACTTTTATCCAGCATTGTACTGGAAGTTCTATCCAGAGCAATCAGACAAGAGAAAGAAATAAAAAGCATTCAAATTGGAGAAAAGGAAGTCAAATTTCCTCTATGCAGATGATATAATATTATATAGAGAAAAATCTAAAGACTCTACTGAAGAACTCTTAAACATACAAAATCAATAGTGTTTTATATACCAAAATGATCTAGTTGAAAAAGAAATTAAGAAACCAATCCCATTTACAATAGCTACAAAAAATAAAATTCCTAGAAACAAATTTAACCAAGGAGGTGAAAACCTACCTCTACAACAGAAACTAGAAAAAACTGATGAAAAAATTGAAAAGACACAAGCAAATGGAAAACATCCCATACTTATGGGTTGGAAGAATTAATATTGCTAAAACAACCATAGTACCCAAAGCAACCTACAAATTTAATGCAATATCTACCAAAATACCAATGTAATTTTTCACACAAATAGAAAAAACTCTAAAATTCATATGGAACATATGAGAAAGAGCCAGAATAGCCAAAACAATCCTAAGCAAAAAGAACAAAGCTAGAGTCATCATACTACCTGATGTCAAAATACACTACAAAGCTATGGTAACCAAACCAACATGGTATTTGTTTAAAAACAAACACATATGCCAATGGAACAGAATAGAGAACCATCCAGAAATAAATACATGTATTCAAAGCCAACTGATTTTGACAAAGGTGCCAAAACATACATTGGGGAAAGAACACCCTCTTTAATAAATGTTCTAGGAAAAGTGTATATCCACATGCAGAAGAACAAAACTAGACCCCTATCTCTCATCCTACATACAAATCAACTTAAAATGGATTAAAGATTTAAATGTAAGACCAAAACAATAAAACTACTAGAAGAAAACATAGGGGAAATATTCAGGATACTGGTCTAGTCAATGACTTCATGGTTAAGACTTCAAAAGCACAGATAACTATAACCCCAAAAGACAAATGGGATTATATTAAATTAAAAACTTCTTCACAAGAAAGGAAGCAATGAATGGGGTGAAGAGAAAATTCATTGAATTGGAGAAAATATTTGCAAACTGTACCTTTAAAAGGCACTCGTATCCAGAATATATAAGGAGCTCAAACAACTCAACAATAATAAAATAATCTCATTAAAAAGTAGGCTAATGACACAAATAGACATTTCTCAAGACATACAAACAGGCACATGAAAAATATTCAACATCACTAATCATTAAGGAAATGCAAATTGAAACCACAATGAAATATCATTTTATCCAAATTAGAATGGCTACTATTAAAAACACAAAAAGTTGCAGATGCTGGTGAGGTACAGAGAAGAGGACATTCTTATACTCTGTTGATGGGAATATAAATTAGCACAACGACTATGGAAAACAATATAGAAATTTCTCAAAAACCTAAAAATAGAAATACCATATGATCCAGCAATATCACTACAAGGTATTTATCCAAAGAAAGAAAAATTGTATATCAAAGAGATACCTGCACCCACATGTTTATTGCAGCATTATTCACAATAGCAAAGATGTGGAATAAACATACGTGGCCACTGACAGAAGAATGGATAAAGAAAAATGTGGTATATATACACAATGGAATATTATTCAATCATAAAATGAATAAAATTTTGTAATTTGCAGCAATGTAGGTGGAACTGGAGGTCATTATATTAAGTGAAATAAGCCAGGTGTAGAAAAATAAATATTGCATGTTCTCACTCACATGTGGGAGCTAAAATAGTTGATTTCATGAAGGAAGAGAGTAGAATAATGACTACCAGAGGCTGGGAAGAAGGGGAGGGAAATGAATAGAGATTGTTTATTGGGTACCAATATACAGTTAGATAGAAAGACAAGTTCTAGTGTTTGACAGCACAGTAGGGTGACTGTAGTTAACAATAAACTATTATTTATTTCAAAATAGCTAGAAGAGTAGAAATGTTCCCAACAAAACGAAATGATAATTATTTTAGATGAGGGACATCCTAAGTACCCTGATTTGATCATTTCACATTATATGCATATATCAAAATAACACATGCACCCCATAAATATGTACAATTACTATGTATCAATTAATTAATTTAAAACAATCTCTTTTAATATTTCTAATAAAATTGGTACTCCAGGAAGATATGCTCTATTTAGCATAATATCATGTACTCTGCATGTGTGTATCCCTGAGCATATGTGCAGATTTGTTTTAAAATCATAAATAAGGTAGGATAAAATAGAAACTCTTCAACTTACCACTTAAAACCCAGTGTGATCTGGCTGCTACCTACTAACCCAGCTTTACTTCTATTACTGCCTTACTTGCATCCTATGTCGTAAGTATATCAAACTTCTTGTTAGTCTTTTAATCAATTGTCCCATTTCATACCTTTGTAACTTTGCATATACAGTTTCCTTTGCCTGAAATACCCCTCCTCATTGTCTATCAGATAAAAATATATTTATCTTTCAAGTCTCAGGTCAAAATATTTTTCCTTATGGAAATGTCCCTCAGTATCCCAGGCAGAAATAAGAATTCATTCTCCACTCCCACTGTTCTTTATACCAAGTCCATACTGTGTCGATTATTTCATTGTATTTTAATAACCATCATTTGTTTATAAAATATATTTTTCATCATTATTACCCATCATTGTCACCTAGCATAGCACATATTTATTAATGTATAAATATTTGTTGAATGAGACATTTTTGGTCCAGTAATTTAAAGACACAGGAAAATCCCCCTAAACACTCAATTTCTAAGATTATATTTGATATTTTCCTAGAGGGACGAGGATCTGCTTGACAGGACTTTACACAGAATGTATGTGAAAATTCTCACGGTCACCCTACAAAACCCCTTGAAGTTCCCAACACTCTGTGACTGCTCAGCCTCACTGACCTTTGTTTTCTCTGAACTGTGAACATACAAACCTTCAAAAGCCCAATTTCCCATTGAGAAAAACCAGGCAGTCATGGGGTAAGAGAATAAATCTTCAAAAGCTGAATCTTTACCTACTGATAATATAAAACTCTGTTTTGTAGGCTGGGGAAAAAGTTGGATCGATAGCTATTTCGAATGTTGCATAAACCCAATGATAATAATTTTTGCTCATCTGCCATGTGATCTGTCTTTTGTGCTCTGTTGAAAGACATCAGATGATGAAGTGGACCCTGGCAAGGGCAGCCTGCAGAAGGGCAGACCTTTAAACCTGGGAAAAGCTAATGAAGATGCAGTAAACCTGAGACATACTAAAAGAATATGTCAATATGTAAATGTGTATGTCTAAGTAGGTATTTTTTTTTTTTTTTTCAGTTTTTGTGTTCTTTGGTGGCATTATTTTTGGAATAAGACAAACCTAGGTTTGAACCATGACTCCACCATATATTTGCCCTCTTAAACATGAGCAAGTTAGAGCTAATCTTTTTAAGCTTTCATTTTCTCAACTCTAAAAATACCTCTCTTTTTCATCACTAATATAAGTACACACACACACACACACACACACACCCTACATTTGTATTTAAACTACTTAGAAACATACATATAATTTCTTCCTTTGTCATGATAATATATATTGGTCTAGACAGTCAATGTCTCAAAAATACAGTAAGCCTGAGATAAATAATTTGACACTCCCTAGATTAATTTAGCACATTACTTATTTACTTACTAGGGACTGCAATGGGGAACGAGGCTAGAATCCACCATTTGGCCTCTCTATCTTCCCACCCCAAGAGGCACCTGAGATACACGAGCAGAGTTCTAGCACTACACTTTGAAAAACACTGAGCCAAGCCAATGCTCTTTATTTCCCAGAAAACAAACTCAAACAAGTAGAGTTTGTTGCCCAATATCACATATAACCAGAACTAAGACCTCCGACTTCTGATTTCCATAGCAATGCCAATTCCACAGCAGACCAGAAAATCTGGTTGCAGGAGAATCTCCTGATGGGCTGAACACCTATTTATTTCATAGGTCCACTCTCCACTTTGTTTCATCCTGTGTTGTCTCAAGAAATGGGAGAGGAGGGTTGACCATTAAGGACAGCAACAGAAGGCTCCCTTATCTTCCAGCTTCTAGCTGGGTTCTGTCATGAGGAGGACCAGTAGGAGATGGAGGGGGGAGATGAAAATATCGTTGGGATATAGCTTTCCTGGCTGCCTTCGTATGAAATTATCAGGGTTGGCTGCATCCTTAGACTTAAGGTCATATAGCTCCTGTTAGGTGACTCTCCCAAGGCAGGCTTCCTCTTTCTCTGGGTTCTGACGACTATTTCCACCCTTTCCTTTTCTAAACTAGGGGTGATAATAGCACCCTACTGCTCCTAGACTGAAAGTACTGCACCATTCCTTCTAGTTTTCCTCTACTCTGCTGGCACCTTTGTAAAGAGTCCCTTTATTAAACTTTCTTTAGCTTACCCAATTTGAATCTGCCATTGATTTCCTGTTGGGGCCATAACTGCAGAGCTTTTAAGAAGTATAAATGCCTGAGGACTTTCAAAGCTGCCCAGGTGATTCTAGTTTATAGTTAGAGTTGAAAACCTCTATACTAAACCATGATGATAATTTTTGTTGTTAAGTCACTATTGTACAGACACACTCACACACACACCCACACATTCACATTCACTGTTAAAATGGTAGAGCCTTCAAATGTGAGGAAATATCACGAGCTATGTTGGCTGGATTCTGGTGATCTATGGTTTATGCAAACTACCATTCAGGCTGACATATACATTGCTAAATGTGCAAACTCTTAGAATCAAGCAGCCTTGTAAACGCATTCAAAATGTTTACTTTCATGCTGTTTCTTCTTCTAACACCCAAATGTCAATTTTAATGGAAGCCACATCTCCATGTATTGATTGGTTCATCTTGATTTTTTTAAGGTTCAGTTTGGTGGCCCAGGAAGCTTTTCTAGCATTTGAAACATTTATAAAAATTGTCTATTTGAGAGGGGCAGAAAGGGAGACAAGGTAGGTGGGGGCAATGAAAAAAATATCCCATCTTGTCTAAAGTAAAACATAGTTTGTTGCCAAGATTTCATTAATTCAATAAATAAAAATACAAGTAAGCTCCAACTTCAACAAGCTCGAGTTTCCCTCCTAGCTGTGAAACCACAGCACCCCGATGGCTTCTAAATATGTCAACACATCCCTTCCCATCCCAGACTCACCAGTGTGGAGAACATGATTTATGAGGTTGTCTGACCATCCTTGAAAGAGGTTTTAAATTTTTTACTCTTATAATAAGTGCAGTTCCTTCATTCAGTGGTAAATGATTGTGGGTTCTTAGAGAAAAGGGCTAATTTCTGGAAGAAGAAGAAGAAAAAAAGCCTAAACTTGGAAGAGATCTGCAAATAGCTCTGTGGCACCTTATGGTGTGTGAGCTAATTACTGGCCCTAAGTTGCCTAGTAAACGGTCTTTGTTTGGGAAGGTTAAGTTTCATCTCGGTTCCAAAAACTCAGAGCCAGACAGGGAAGGGGAAAAAATGATGGTGTCTGTGGCGAGGCTGGCAGTGCTGCCTGCCGGCTGGTTATTTGGAAAGGTTTTAGAAGATGTGTTATGAGGCATGGTAATGTGTGTCATTTGTCATGACTTAAGTCAAAGGATTTAGCAGGTTGAGTCTGTGGACTTGAAGTTGGAAATGGAAATTATCAGATAATGTGTGAGCTTGACTTTCATACCATCAAAGACGGAGGAAGAGGGCACTACTTTTTGGACTGCAGAATATAACCAAGTAGAAGAGGGGAAATTTGACTCACCCAACTTTAAATTTATTTTTATATAGAAAAGTGAGTTTCAGTTGTAGAAAAAGTTCCTCAGTTTAGAAGTTGTTAATGAGGAATGTGAATGTTCTAAAATATGTCAAAATGGAGGCATCTCTTGTTCTGAGAAAGAACCCTTAAAAAACTGGAATTGCAGTGCCTTTCCCCTGAAGTACTTTCTGTTCTGGTTTCTTGAAAATTTGTGTTCAAGGGCAATTGAATGTAAACCTAACTCTCCTCACCAAGGATTCTTAGTTTCAAGTAAGAGAAACTCTCTCAAACTGGTGTAAGTCAAAAAAGCAGCATTTCTTATAAGGACAGAGAGGTATCTCAGGGAACTCAACAGGCTAAAGTGAGTTCAGACTTAGGAGAGACCAGAACCAGGAGCCAGAAAACTATGAAAAATCAAAGCACCTGCTCTATCTGTATGCCTTCCTGGTCTCCTGATTTGCTTTTTCACTCCATTCGGTTTTCTCATCTTGTCCTGACGACTGTCTTTCCCTCCTTAGTCAGGTCAAGCCTGAAGTTGATCATTCCACAGTGTCTTCAATTCCCAGATCTACAGCTCTTTAATTCATGTGACCAGCCAAATTATCCAAACCTCAGAGAGTGCATGCTACAGTCCAGACTCTAAGCAGTTGACACGTTGTATTAACTTATTTAATCCTCTTATCCAAACTATAACGTTTATCCCCATTTTAGAGATAAAATTGAGGCAGAGAAGCTAAGTGACACATCTAAATTCCCATAGCAAATGAGTAGTAGGTTTGGATGTCAAACCCAGGCAGCCTGGCTCGAGAGTCTGTGCTCTTAACCATTGCTGGTCTGCTCGCTCAGTCCTGATGCCACCCCCCAGAAGAGAGAATAGAGTTGGCTTATATCTGCTTGAATAATATCTCTTGGATTATTACACTCCCATCAGCCATTCCCTGGGTGGTGATGGGACCCCAACTGGCCACATGGCACCACATGAATTTTAGGACCCATTATGGTGGAGAGAAATTAATTTTCAGGGATTGGGGAATGGAGATCAGACGGGTACTAACAATGTCTTTCACATTTCACTATGAACATTTCACCATGACTGCTTTCTGAGCCAAGTCATGGGATAGTGTGGCAATATAGAATTGAAAGTCATTAAAATTTTTGAAACAAAGAGGATTTTCCTGGACACGATTATTTTCACGGAGGCAATTCCGTATGAGTGGTTGTTTCACGTCTCTCTAGAATTCTCTAGAGATGAGGATTTTAAGTTCCCCACATAGCGCTTCTGCCAGGTTCTTGCAGTCTGGGAGTTCTTCTCCCAGTCCAACCTAAATCTCTCTAATGGCAGCTGAAATTGATTTCTTTGTCTTGCTTTCAGGGTGAACTCTACCAAAAACGAAATATGAGGATATTCTGAAGGAATTCTGTTCTTTGGCCGAGTGTCGCACTGATTTAATTAGAAAATTTTATCAAAAGACTAATAACAAAGGCATTATAAAGTTCCTGGAATTATGTGTCTGGAAAGAGTTTTATTAATATATATGTGTGTGTGTGTGTGTGTGTGTGTGTGTGTGTGTGTGTGTGTGTAGCTATATGAGTACATGAGTGAGAAAAGCATTCCAAATCTGAGAAAACATTGGCTTCATAGCAGAAATGATGAGGAAGATAAAACTCTGAACTAAGAAATAGGCATTTTTTGGATACATATTTCTGACCCTCACCCCATAAATGCCCTAATGCATGAGACGATGGTCTACATGGAAATTTTGATGCATTTAACACTTTCCTAATACAAAATTCCATTGAATGTATATAATATTCTACCATGGCAAAAGACCAAAGTAAAATGAAAAATCAAACAAGATATGCTCATTCTGTTCTAAATTATCCAAAGAGAGTTTCAGCTCACTCTCTCCTTCCCAGAATTGCCTAGTTTTTGCTGCTAATATAATAGTTATCTCAGGTTTTGTAGGCCTCAAATCTTTTAAGCAGTTCTCATCTCCCTTCTACTGCAGCCAAATGATTAGCTAATGGGTTAGCCCTGCTTCCACCTCCGACACACACACACACAGACACACGCATGCACATACACACACTTCCTGTGTCTATTCCTTCCCATCTTCCTTGCAATCGTGGTTTGGGCCT
This sequence comes from Rhinopithecus bieti, assembly GCF_001698545.2. NCBI lineage: Eukaryota > Metazoa > Chordata > Mammalia > Primates > Cercopithecidae > Rhinopithecus > Rhinopithecus bieti. Next base: position 654,447 of record NW_016809658.1, read on the forward strand.
ATTCTGCTCCAGGGTCAACCTGTAACAATAAGCAGCCTCTTAGTCATTCTAGGCCTTGTTTTCACTCCCAGAAGACAGCAGTGGCCATCAGCTTCCAGAGGTAGCATTTCTGTCTTACTGCTTCATCATCACCTCTCATTACCTTGTAGAACCAATAGAAGTTGCAACTCAGTGACCTCTCAAAGGTCTCTGCCTTAACTAGAAAACTTCAGTTCATACCATACCTCCACCTGTGATTTCACTCTAACTCTATGGAGCAACATGCTTTCTGTTTCTGTCACTGTTAAGAATCCCATCTGGTAAGCAATACTTGCCAGAGACGTCAAATGCATGAATTATGAATGAAGCCCCTGTTCTACTGTTGTGAGAAACATCAAGCAGGGATAATCCCACAAAATGCAAAGTGCGGATTCCAGGTCCATTCCACTCCACACCTCATGGAATTAGAACCTATTTCATAGGCACCACACCCTTGATCAAGTGCTCTAAAGACCAAGCAAGAAGGCTTTAACAATTGAGATGGCTTCACAGGGACGCACTGGAAATATTTGATTTATTCATTCAACAGATACTTATTAAGCTCATGGACCAGCCACTGAGCTACTACTTCAGGTTCTTGTGTTCTTTCAGCTCCTTGGAGGTATTTGCTGAAGATCTTGGTGGGAGTTGGGGACTGAGAATTTCAAGGGTAGTGGGTGGGAGGCTACAGCCAACCCCTGTTAGAGCAGTCTCAGTGGCCCAACCATGCTCTCCTGCCCGTAGACACCCCAACTATTATATGACACCAGTGGTTTCCTTTGGATATCTCTTTCATTGACCCCTTTACCTCTAGCTTCTTTGTTTGCCAATGTCCCTACCCCAACACCTCTTTCTTCTGCTCTTCTGCCTCTCACTAATTCTCAGAGTTCTCCCTGCCTTCAATACCTTCCACTCATAAGAAAAGCTAATTGAGCCAACCAATCCAGACCTCTCCCCTTCCAGGATTTTTTTTTCACAAAGCACAATGCTTCAAGAAGGCAACATTTAGCTCGTATGAATGAACTGCTATTAACTGAATTTCAAGTATTTTTGCCTTGGTTGAGAATGGAAGGGCTGCTCTATAAGGGGATTTTTGGCTGATGGAAGCTTTCCTGAGGTAGTTCAAGGCAACTTAAAGAGACAGCAAACTTTCTGCCTACTTCCATGGTCAGCTCTGAAGAAAAGATTCAGTGTACTCTGACAAAGAAGGAGCAGAAGCTCAAATAACCCGTGTTGTCTACAAAGTTGACTCCTTGGATTTTAAGCAGTTCTCATCTCCCTTCTACTGCAGCCAAATGATTAGCTAATGGGTTAGCCCTGCTTCCACCTCCATCACACACACACACAGACACACGCATGCACATACACACACTTCCTGTGTCTATTCCTTCCCATCTTCCTTGCAATCGTGGTTTGGGCCTATTCTGCTCCAGGGTCAACCTGTAACAATAAGCAACCTGTAATAAGAACTTTAGGCTGGAGACAGATTAAAGTTTGATCTGTCTCCAGCCTAAAGTTCTCTGCCAATGACAGAGAAGTACTTTAAGACTTAGCGGGCTTAGTGTGATCACATTAGCCTTGACTTTCAAGTCACCAGACACAGCGGTCTAGTGTAAGAGGGGTTGGCTACACAGCTGGTGCCACTCTGTGTGTGTGGATGGTGGCTTTGTAAAAGACACAGTCTCTAGGAATGTGGGGAAGGGCTACACCAATCGTTCAGGCCAGCTGTGTGGGGCAGTGGGTGCAGCATACAAGATGGGGAATCACAAGTCCTGTGTTTCCCTCTCCGCTCTGTTCCTTCTGGGGCTGACCTTTCCAAGGCATTTCCCTTTTCTGTGTCTCAGATTGCTCATCAGGGGTTGGAGGATCCTAAAATCTTAAGTTTTCCTGCAAGATCTTAGATCCTGGGGTTTCTTGGACTTTCCTCTTAATCCAGTCTTTATGACTCTGGTTTCACCAGAAACTTTGTGAGGAACAAGGCCCAGCTGTGGGAGGCATCGGTGAGAAACCTCAAGTTAAACCTAGGGCACAGGGCACAGGGATGGACCACGCACAGAATGCCTGAAGCTCATGATTTTCAAGTTTTTAGAGGCCTGGCAGGTGATATGTAATGTGTGATGCAGCTAAATCTAGGATAATAGGAAATGATGAGGCTCGCTGTAAACTGGAGAGGGCACTTCCCACCAAAAGGCCCTCCAATTCTTATCTTTTAAACACAGCGCCTGTCACACAGAATGAACCTGAGGGCTGGATTGCACTCACAGGCAGCAAGATTGAGACCCAATATGATCTCCAGAATGACAGTAAATACCTTTTCTGAAGCAGTCAACTTGTCTGTCACTGACCAAGAAAATTTTCTTTCAGGAACTTTAGGTCAGTGAGTTCCATTTCAATCAGATGTTTTCTATGGCATCTAAAAGCAGAGAGACACACAGGATAGAATGCACAGGAAGGAGCTTAAAAACTCACAGCCCATCTGAATCACCTCTAGGCCCAGCATTAATTTCAAAGTTTGTTGTGCTGCTAAATTGAAAACCTTGTCTGCAGCCAAAATGATCTCCAACTGCCTTCCAAACAATGTAGTCTCTGGGAGCTGGGGAGAGTCTTATAGGACTGTGGCTTTTCAGATGAGAGAATAGCAGGCAAGAAAGGAGACTTCTTGCTAAGCCCCATTAACGTTTTAATAGAGCTTAAAGCAACAGTCCTCTTTGAAAATACTTTATTCACAATTGACCAATTGTCATTAGATATAGTTACACTCCATGGCATCTTATTAGAAGGAGCTTTTTTGAACCACCTCCTCAAGTATTCATAGTAAATTCCTAACAGATGATGTCACAACAGGCTGTTACAATCTGTAACATGTAGATACCATTAAAGCAATGTGTGTGACTTTTTGATACTGAAACATCTAACTTTATTGTGAAGTTTGCTATAAAACCTGCTATGATGTATTTAGCAATATTAAAGCGTTTATTCTTTAATAGTGGAGTCATACCGCCCCCGTGAAGCCCGTTACTCCTACCACGAATGAAAATTGCTAAATCTATCAGTTCAACTTTTAAACACTTCCTTAAGAGATTTTTTTCCCTTCTTTCCTCTTCTTGCTTTTTTTTTTCTTTTCTTTTTTTTTTTTTTTGCTATGAAAAAGCAGATGTTCTAAAGCTATAAGTAACTGAAAACCAGCAATATAGGCTCAAAGGCTGAAACCTAATACTTACAATAAGCTGATCCAATGAGAAATGTCTCCATGGTGACCCTGGTCATGAAGTAGGAACCCGTGTGGTTGTCTGTCCTCGCTGAGAAGGTCGCCACTCATCAGGACCCTGTGCATTAGGATTCTCAATTAGAAACTTTCCTGACATCAGCAACTCTCCACTTACTTGATAAAAAGGCAAAATAAATATAATATCTATCTTTACTGCACCACATTCCATTGGCTTTACAATTGTCATATGTGGCAGTTATTCTGCGATGTATGTGGATTCTGTGATGTATGTGAATTCTATAATTTCTGTAGGGAGATTTGAGTTTTGAGGTGGTGGCCCTACTTTTAATCTCTGTTACTACAGCAAACATTAAATTTCCTAATAAATCCTTCAGATAGGAATTGCTGTCATAAATATGTATTTCTAAGACCTAGTAAGATTTATAGATCTTAATATGCAGACCAATGCCAAAAATGAGAGGAAAGCTGGTCTTCCCTAGAAGAAGCCATAAAATTCAAACAATGGAAGGGACTTGACTAAGTATGGCACCAAACTGCTAACCTTGGACTTCTAGGGAATGTGTGTCTGTTGGGAAGAAATTCAAACTTCTCATAAGACCTTTGAGTCCAAACATGTCTGTATATTCTATCAGTTATACATGAATTTACTATAACCAGATCCTCTTTTAAACTACAGACATTCCTTAGAAGGGTGAAGCCTATGGATTATTCATTTTTTGCATGTTTTTCTTTGCTTTAGTAATTTTTAAGAGTCTCTTTAATTCAACTATCAAATAATTTAATGAGAACCTATTAGGTGTAAAATAGAGGACTATGTTCACTTGGAAGTTATAAAAACAGATGCTGTCCTCTTCCCCTTGACAGCTCCTCAGAGGAGAGTTTGAAGGGTCCCAGTAAGAGGTTTCAAGTACTTCTGGTAACAGGCTCCATCCTGCTCCTCCTCGCCCTCCAGAACCCTCTGGATCTTTCCTGCTGCTCCTGTGGCCTGTATCCAAGGAGACATTTTATGCTCATGTTCTTTCCCAAGTCTTCTTTTCCATCTGGACTCTCTCAATCTTATGGCTCTACATCCCACAGCCATAGTCCAGCGCTCCTTATTCTCCCTATTCTAGAACCTCACCTGGATCAGTGCTCTGGACTTCCATTTGCCAAGAGGAACATTTGGATGGCAAAGACTCTATTTTTCTAGCTCCAGAACTGCACAACCCATAGGTTGTCATTAGAGGCACCTACTCATTTCCTACACTAGTAAATCTATGGGGTACTTTCCCCTCCTCATTCATTGATCACCCCAGCACTTGCCTCCTGAAAAGTGGTGAGTTAACTGACCAAGAGTTTGGAAGAAGAAATGGGCATGCTTGGCTCAGGTTCCTCTTCTTCCTTTTCTCTTCACCCACCTGCCCACAGAAATAGGTGTTTGTCTGTTTGTGGGCCATGGAGAAAAGGCCTACTCCTGGTGGCAAGGCTGCTGATGTCATGGGGGACATCAGATTCACAGCAGCAGAGTGTTAGCAAGCCCATCTGGCCCCCACATCTAGGCCATGTTCTTTAATCCAGTTCTAATAAGTAAAAAGCTGTCAGTCAGATCGTTACTTGTCCAACTTCTGTGCCTACGACCTCTTACCTCATTCTGAATTCTGGCAAGAAAGAAGGCTGTTATTCTTTAGGTCCTCTAAAACACAAGCACTTTGACGCTTTCTATGCTATAGGTGGTACCTACTCCACCCCTCCCCACCATGCTCCAGGTCTGCCTCCTGTAGCATTTACTTGGAGGCACATTCCCTAAAAACAGGTGCAGAGTTATTCCACAGGCCCTGGAATAACTCTGGGCGGTGCCCTGCCATCCAACCCAGTTTCATACAAGAGAAATGTTTCTTTTTGGACACAAGTAGGCAAACAGTGATCTCATTAAATCCATACCAATTTAATGTTAGAAAAGTAACACGACATTTCCTCTTTCAGAAGTATCTGCGTTGATTTTCATAGAGGATGGATGACATAAGGAGTTAAATAACCCAAAGCGATAAGTAGTAATGGGGAAATTTCAGGCATACCTGAGGCAGATATCTGGGGATAAATCCAATCACTCTTTACTGGAGATGGAGGGCCCAGGCAGGAAACATAAATGGTTGAAGCTTCTGAGCCTAAGAAAACCACTAGCTCAAGTATGATCACTGGCAACTGGTATTTGGTGTCAGCATGAAGAAGTAATAGAGAGTGGAAGGGACTCAGTCAAACTTAACATTTGTGGACAGCAAATAGTTTAGGTCAGTTCGCAACAAGAGGAAGAAGCAATTAAAAAGACACAGCCCCTGCCTAGTATCAGTGAATAGATCATTTGTATTTTCAAGAGAAATAACAGAAATATGGATTTTATGCAAAATGCATTCCCCTTCCATGTTAGCCACTAACTCATTAAGAAAACAAGATCAGGCCGGGCACGGTGGTGCATGCCTGTAATCCCAACATTTTGGGAGGCCAAGGTGGGTGGATCACCTGAGGTCAGGAGTTCAAGACCAGCCTGGCCAAAATGGTGAAAACCCGTCTCTACTAAAAACACAAAAATTATCCAGGCATGTTGGTATGCTCCTGTAGACCCAGCTACTCAGGAGGCTGAGGCGGAAAAATCGCTTGAATCCGGGAGGTGGAGGTTGCAGTGAGCCGATATCGCATCACTGCACTCCAGCCTGGATGACAGAGCAAGACTCCATCTCAAAAAGAAAAACAAGAAAAAGAAAACAAGATCAAACAACAACAACAACAAAACCTTGTGTGGGTGATTGTTTGCAAGACGTCTGAGATTGTCCTCAGGCCCATGTGGTGGCATATGGTTTGCCTGCTGTAACCATCACCGAGTCTTTCCTCTTCCCCTCCTTCCCTTCCACATATTCGTTAAAATCACCATGAAAACCTTCAAGGAAATAAGCATAGACTCATTTTCAATAAAATGAATTCTGGCTAGCCTGAGAAAGGGTTGCTTCTCAGCCATGAACGGCTGTTACTACCACCTTTAATGTGCAATATAACTTAGTGCCTTCTGATATCACTACTTTAAAAAGCTGAACTATACCAGAGGAAAAAAATGATAAAATTATTATCAAATTCAGACTTTTTCAAAGCACACAATTTTCTGCCATAGACTGCAACATCTTTAGAGTTTGAAACACCTGAAAAAAATCTGTGAGGGTGAATCCATCTTTCAAGTTACAGCCTTCATCAGCATTCGGGGTGTCTCTCTGTTCTGCCTGCCCAGATTTCCACCTTGAAACTTAGCAACTTTATCCTTCTTACAGAAACTGACTCCTCCAAGCTAGAGTGGGTTCAATAACTTGGTCCAACTGAATCTTTTGATTGTTGATCCTACATTGATCTTACATCTCAAACAAACCGTAAAAGAAAAGGTGAATTTCCCACTCCATTGGGTACCTGATGACAAGGTGCTTGGCCCTGCAGGTTTTATTTGCAGATCCACAAGGAAATGCTGTCTGTCTGAAACGTGCTAAAAAAAAAAAAAAAAAGAAAAGAAAAGAAAAGAAAAGAAAAGGAAACAGTCCATATGTGTATAACTGGAAGCTGATGATGCTCTTTTGGGACATCAGCAGGGCCCCGGGACTGTTTGCATGAGAAACTAGCCTGCCACACAGTGTGGAAGAGGTCTCCGCTGCAGAATGGATGATGGAGGTTGACAAAAACATAATTGCAGGCCAGTGATGACTCCTCGCCACTTGCTCCTCAAAATTCCCACCAGAGAGAACTTTGTAGGGACTGGATCATTACATACATTAAATTTATGGAGACAAAACAAGTGGTTTGGGAGTAAAAATCAAATTACTGCAGATTAGGGCTAGTGAAGGGGGTCACACAGCATTTATTGACAGACTTGAGCTGGTTCCTTTCCCCCACCCTCTCCAGAAGGGGTGAGATTTTGGCTCAGTGCAACCACCTGCTGCTGTTTGGGTGCGTGGTTCTCTGCCCTCAGAACCACTGGCTAGCTAACACAGTTCAGCTCTTGAGAAGTGCTGCGCTGCTTTAAAATGCTCAGTTCCTCAGATGCATTTGTTTGTGTCAGAAATTGGTTTCCAGGTACAGAAGCCTCCAAACTCAGTAAGCTGGTGTGGATTCCTTCTGGTCCTGCTCTTCTCAACTTTCCTTGGAGGCATGAAGGAAGTTTGGCTTACAGTTCAGTTGCATAGGGACAGATAAATCTCCGGCTACCCACAAACCTGGCACGACACATGGTAGGAAGGGAGTTAAGTGATTTTCAATTTAGTTTAACAAAGAATTATTCAGAGATCCCCGTCTTGAGGGAGTTGATAGCTCAAAAAGACAATGCATCATCAAATACTGAATTTGGCAGTTAATTAGAGTGAACAGACAGCCTAGTTTGCCTGGAACTGTCTTGGTTTACACCTTTTGCCCCAGTGTACTTATTACTGAAAAAAAAGTCCCTGTTTGAACACTTAAAGATATATTCACCAGATATGAGGAGAAAAGAAGAGAGAAGATGCCTCAATTTTTTTCTTGGCTATGATTGTCTTCCCTAGCAAGGCACAATAGCAATATTGTTGATGGCTCCGAGAAAGTTCTTCAATGCCCTTTAGACATGGTTTTGGTATTTCTGCCATTCCTGGCCCCTAACAGCACAGAATAGTATTGCTCCACAGGTGTAAACGTCCTGTTTTTCCTGCAGACATCCAATCAGTGTCAAATTTAATAAATAAAAACACAGGATGCTCAGTTAAATTTAAATTTCAGATAGAAAACAAATAATATTTTTAGTATAAGAGGTTCAATTCACAGACCAGACTCAACCAGTGTTTTAGAGGCTGTGATCTGTGGGCACCTCATCCTGATCCTGCTCATGAGTTGCCCTCTGGTGGGCATTGCTTCCCCAAACCAGCTGATGGGGCCTGGACATCAGAGGGACCCTAGGGAGCCCCGACCATCTCTACCCTCTTTCTCCCAGAGTCAAAACTTGAAGGGTTCAGTTCTCTGCCTAGAACTCTCAGTTCTTTGCCCTTGTAATTCTTACCTCCAGCACTAAAGAAAGGGAATGAAGAAGCTCTGGGTGGACGGGCTGGAGCCATAGTCATTCTTCCCAGTGGGGTTTGGAGAGCAGCGTAAGCAGGTTCTGATCTGCATCTTCCCACGCTCCCAGACACTGTGGTCCGAGCAGTCTGTATGTTAAAGCCCGCTAAAGTCAGCCTTAAATCATGTCAGCTTCCACCTGTGGAAAGATTCCAGGGGACAGGTGAACACATATGGAAACACACACATACACACACACGTACACACTTGTTTGTAACACACATTTCATACCTTGGGTAAAATGTAGGTGGTAGACACACATGAAGGGAAGAAAGAAAAAGGAAAGAACAAAGGAAGGAGGAAAGGAAGGAAGGAAGGAAGGAAGGAAGGAAGGAAGGAAGGAAGGAAGGAAGGAAGGAAGAAAGGAAGGAAGGAAGGGAGGAAGGAAGGGCGGGCAGGTGGGCAGCAGCGTGGATGAGACCCAGTGTAGCTTCAATTCAGCGATTTTTCAATTCGAGCCTTCTCTGATTTATTAATGTTTTTGATCTACTTAAGTGTCTTTCTCTGAAACCGAATTCTGACCAGAAAAATTATTTTAATGAGATGAATATTCAGAGTTTAGAAAGATGAGTTTAGAACCGAGAAGGCCGGGATTGTTACTTGTCCTGGGCTTCTGACCACAGAGGAATTTTCAGTTCTTTGTCTTCTCAAGCACAGGAGGAAAGGTCCAGAGAAGGGCCTAGACAGCAAGTGTGCTCAGGCTAGAGGTCAGGTCACTGTTTGCAAACTGCAGGAAGCCACCTATTTGGAGGTTTCTCATCCAATTACACTGCAGGGAGCTAAGACAAAGCATGACTTTCTGGGGCTTAGAAATGGATGTACCAACCAGGCAAATTAAAGCTGGTGGTGGGGTTGGTGGGGGGAATGCATGTACTTCCAGAAGCAGTTGGATGAGACCCAGAGGGGCTGTGTTGAAATTGACCCACATCCACCCAACCGCAGAAAGGACTGTCTCTCACCCTTTCCCAAGGAAAAGCACTCAGGGAAGGGACAGAGGGTGTGGAAAGAGTGAGAGCTAGGGAAGCACCAGGTAAGTTGCCTTCAGGTCTGGCTGTAAACTGAGAGCAGAATCTGAGACCCCATACACTGGGACACACATCTCGTGTTCCAAAGTGCAAAGAGATGTCCTAGAATTAGGGGTTTGGCCCCCGTGTCATGCATTTTTAATCTTTTTACCAAAGTGATTTGTTAAATATTTTGCATGGTGAAGCTGGGTTATTACTGCTTTGTAAGACTTTTCAGCCAAGAAAGCCCACAAATCAGAGAAAATCCTGCCAAACCCAGTGCTGAAATTTCTGCTTCACAAAGTTCAGTTACCAGATCTAGAAACTGGAAATAGGACCTGCCCCAGGCAAAATTCTGAAGTAAACATAGTTTGCTTTTTAAGTCATGAGCCCAGCCTTCCTTTTCCCTGCTTTCCTGATCATTCTGAGCCCTGAGAATCCCAGCCTCATGGCAGGCTCTCTGACACAGGTGTTTGAGGTCATCCAGGGTTTCCTTTTGGTTTTAAAATTGGGGTTATGGATGTAAGCCTTATTTCTAACAATAGAAGGATGTTTTGCTCTATGGAGAAAGTGGTGGAAGAAACTGGGGGCCAAAAGGTCCACAGCCCCATGAGAAAGCATGACCCAAAGTGAGTATCCATTCCAGCAACAGCTGGGAAGGTCCTGAGAACCCTGGCTGGAGGAAGACTTCTTTGAAGCTGGAACCTTCAGCTAGAAATAGAGCACAACCCTTGCTTGATTCTTGAGTTTAGTCTCAGAGTTGTCTAGGAAACATCTTTTCTTTTTTTTTTTTTGCCAGACTTTCAGTGTCTGCCTCTGTGACCTGGAGCTGGTCACCATTAAGAAAGGAAGAGAGTTATCAGTGGGAAGTGTTCCTTCTGTTCTCTGCAACAACTCCAGAGCGGCACCATGTGATAAGCCAGATGGGGACTATGTACATGTGCCCACAATAACGGGTGAGTTTCTCTAGAGCACCTGTGTCTCCTGCTTACAACTCCACAGTCTAAGGTGGCTTAAGGGAAAGTGACCCAGGGATGGGACCGTTCCCATAATGGTTGCATCCCATCAGAAGGACTGGAGGTGGACACACATCTGGTCCACCTCCTATTCTTAAGCTCCCTCCATTGGACCCTGTGCTGGCCCGGGACTTTGGCCAGACTTCATGGCTGTAGAAAGCCAGGTCACAAACCTTTGAGCCTATGGGCCCACTCTGCACCACCAGACACTTTAATACTTCCAGCCATTTTCGGGGTCTAGCCCCTCCCAATCCATGACTCCAAGCTGGCTCTCAAATAGCGCACACTGCTAGCCTAGAATTGTTCTCCTTTTGGCACCGCTATGGGGAGAGGTGTTGAAAGGAGGCTGGAGCAGATGGAAGTGAGATTCCATTACTTTGTAAATGCCTAAATGACATTTCTTTTTAATGCAACCTGAGAGTTTTAGCATGTTTAAAAATTGTCCTATGCTAATTATGAGGCTCATTTTTGTTAAAGATGCATACACCTCTCTTGTAGTTGGGGACGTTTTGGCTTTGAGGTTGGTCTCTGTGTGTGAATTCCATCCTGGGCACTGTTTAGGTCTGTTAGTAACCGGCTTAGCACTTGCCAATTTCCCTCCCTGGGTAATGACAGAGATGCTAACACAATAGCAAAGCTGTTAATCCCAAACATGTTACTAATAAGGCAAGCTGCCTTGCTAGAGGTTGCAGAGAAGAGGAGACGGATGTGGAAATGCTAATACGTGAATGAGAGAGCTCTCTCATACCCACAGATTTGCGGATAATGAGGAATGTCCTGCTTTTCTCAAAATGTCACCGCACTTAATCAGCTCAGCTCCCTCACTAATCACATGCCATCGACTGATGTTTGGTATTTGGGAGGCAGTGAAGGTGAACGGTAAATGTGGATGAGTTTGCTCCATGGATGGCACTGGAAAGAGTCTTGCTGGATTCAACTTCCTTCGTCATTTTTGACATGTTTCCCTATGTGCTTTATTGACTCTTTGGACACATAATAGACCCCATAGCTATTTATTTGTGAAAAGAAAATCAATACATGTGTGAATGAAATCCACCTCAATCTGGGCTATCATTTCAGAAAAGAGCAAAAGCAGAGAGACTAGATACTGTAAGATTTGGGCCAAATATAGTTTGGAAGCATGGCCTGGCCAAGTTCAAGAACTCTGAGGAGGTAGAGGAAAAGACAGAAATCATGGAAATTGATTCTTCCTTTCCCTAAGGAACAGGTGCAGACAGCTGTGGAGGAACCACACAAACAAATTCCAGCTTTGATTTGGAAATAGAAGTTGCACTGCGGACAATTGATTAAATCTTTAAGCAGTCTCAATTCCACCTGGCAATCTTGTTAGTAGTCCTGGACATGCTTGAAATTTGGTCATGCTCACCTGATAGGTTTGGTGATGACAGAAGGGTAGCCACTGACCAAACTGATACCTCTTGCTTGACATGCAGGGTAGTTCTGAAAAGCCATAAGTAATTCTTCAACTTAGCCATAAACCAGAATGACTTCAGGAGCTTTAAAATCATATTGTGGCCTAACCTTCACCTCTGGAGATTCGGTTTCAGTTAGTTTAGTGTGGGCTCCTGAGAACTCCATTTCCCAATGCTTTTTAGATGATTCTGGAGCTCACCTAAGTTTAATAAGAATTTCTGTGTCTTCCAGACTTTGGTATTTCACAGATGAGTTAAATTTCTAAATAGGAACTTGACTTAGGGCTGTCAACATTTTACTTTGCCAAGTAAGGGGGAAGGAACTAGCACCTGCTGTCTTGGTCAGCTAGGGCTGCTCCAACAAGAACAGTAGGTAAACTGGGTAACTTATAAACAACGCAAATGTGTTTCTCAAAGTTTCAGAGTCTGAGAAGTCCAAGATCAACGTGCTGGTAGATTTGGGGTCTGATAAGCGCCTATTCCTCATAGTTGATACCTTCTAGCTGTGTCCTCATGCAGCTGAAGGACAGACAAGCTCCCTTGAGTCTCTTTCTAGGAGAACTAATCTCATTCTTGAGGGCTTTGCCCTCAATAGGTGACCTAATCTCCTCCTAAGGGCCCTACCTCTTAATCCTACCTCATTGGGGATTATATTTCAACATATCAATTTTGGGGAGATGCAAGCATTCAGACATAGCACTTGCTGTCAACATTATTTCATAAACAAAAGGTGGATTCATACCAAGGAAAAAACTGGAAGGACAGATCTTTAAATACATTTAGCTTTATAAAAAATTCACCATGCTGGCTGGGTGTGATGCCTCACGCCCGTAATACCAGCACTTTGGGAGGCCAAGGAAGGCAGATCACTCGAGCTCAGCAGTTTGAGACCAGCCTGGCCAATGTGGTGAAATCCCATCTCTACTAAACATACAAAAATCAGCCGGGCATGGTGGTGCACACCAGTAAGCTCAGCTACTCAGGTGGCTAAGGCAAGAGAATCGCTTGAACCCAGGAGGCAGAGGTTGCAGTGAACCAAGACCATGCCGCTGCACTCTAGCCTGGGCGACAGAGTGAGACTCTGTCTCAAAAAAAAAAAAAAATTACCATGTTGCCACAACCTTGTACACAGCAGCTCATTCACAACATCTCAAAGGTGGAAACAGCCCATTAAGATGAATGGATAGGCAAAATATGGTATATACATACAATGAACTACTATTCATTCTTAAAAAGGAAGGAAATTCTGTGACATGCTATATAACATGAATGAAACTTGAGGACATTTTTATGCTAAGTGAAATAAGTCAGTCACAAAAGTCCAAATATTAAATGATTCCACTTACATGAGTTTCCTAGAGTAGTTAAATTCATAGAGAAAATAGAATAGTGGTTGCCAGGGATGGAGGGGATGAGGAATGAGGAGGTAGCATTTAATAGGCACAGAATTTCCGTATAGGATGATGAAAGAGTTCTGGAGAAGGATGGTAGTGATGGTCACACAACAATGTCAATACACTTAATGCCACTGAACTGTATACTTAACGATAAATTTCATGTTATGTATATTTTGCCCCAATAAAACAATTACAACTTTGCTTTTATTCTCTCATTTTGTTGTGCATATTGGCATTTGACAGCCACTGCTCAGAATGAAGTAATCTCCGATGTCTTAGAGAGAGGAAGGAAGGCCTGTGGATACACCCTAGGTGACTGAGTCCAGTTACCCAGGATCCATTCATCAGAAAGCCTCTAAACAGCTCCAGAGAGCCTGCAACAACCTAACCCATGCTGGATGATGAAAAATGCACTTTGAGATTACTAAACAAACAAACAAACAAAAAAAAAAATAGCCATGCCCCTGGAGAAACAAAACGATCCTCTCAAACATAAACATACCTCAGGCCAGGGGTCAACTTGTACATTAAAGTGTTTGATATTTTTTTATGAGCAACGATGTTTAGAGGATGTTGCTCCCAAGAAAGTTTTCAAGAAGACCCTAAAGATTATCTAAGTGGGCAGAAATGATAGGTGACACCTGTTTTTTTTCTTGACAAAGCAATGGAGTAAAGTAGAAAAGAACTGGTGGTTCTTTTCTACAGAGAGATTAAAGTTAAAGCAATTTGGCACCCATAGGAAGACATTTACAGACAAGATGTTCTCTGGCACAGACTTCATTGTTGGTGAAATTATAAGATTACACAAAGAGCAATACTATTCTTTCCCATAGTGGTTGCTTCTTATTAATATATATGCATATAACACATAGCAAATGAAGTTTTGTGATGACTGGTTAGTAAGTTTTCAAAATTCAGATTAATCTGTTCTTAACAATACAGACACTGATAGCCTATTAGGCAAGCCATTTATCTGGAGTTTATAATCATGGAATTTTCTTACTACATTAAGAATCTCCATGGGTGATAACAGAGCACAAAAATAGCTAGCATTGCATTGATGTTTCTCACTCTCTACATTTGTTTAATGCCTCTGCCAGAGACACTTACTTAACTTGTCTTGGCGGATTTTTGTAATGTGTCTTTCAAATGGAAAAACTGTATTCAAGCATTCCAGTTTTATCAAGTAGCAAAAACACCCAGGCTGTTGGCCAGAATTTGCATGTTTGTTACAGTAGTACATACCCAGATACCTCAGGCAGGGAATAATAACAATTTTCCATAATGTTATTGGATCCATAATTCTGGCAGTAGGTTAATTCACTTAGCCACTTCCATTAAAGCAATAATTATTGGCATATAATCTTAGAAGTCACCATGCATAGTAGTGTTCAATTCCAGTTGAAATAGCATTTTTAGTTAAATAAATGTTTACGAAGTACCTACTATGTGTACTGCTGTGTAATTTCTTACCTTTGTCCAGCACTTCAGAATTGTAAAAGTTATGTTGATGTTATCATTTGATTATTACAGAACTTTGTGATGAGGACAAGCAGGTTAACATACAAGGAAACTGATGCATGCAGAGATTAAATACCTTGCTCAAGATCCCGAAGACAGTAAGTGATGTAGTTACAAATACAATCCAGGTTTTCTCAAGCCCATTCCAGTCTTCTCTGCTCTGCCCTGCCCTACCCCACCTCATTGTCACCACTCGCTGTTGATGTCTATTTTAAATTGCCCTTTACTAATTCTCTGAACAATTTTCTGTGCCAATATTTTTTCTTTTTTTTTTTTTTCGAAATGTTTTACAATCTCACTAAGCAACATACCACGTGATTCAGAAGGTCTTATCTTCATAAGCTCATGTAATGTGGCTACCAGTATTTGCCAATCAGTTCCTTTGCTTTCCATATCACTAATGATAGCTTTGCATACCTCTTTCTTCCAGCAGCAGGAACAAAAGAGAAACCTGGTCATTGCACCAGGGTAAGCAGTGTGACATGCAGAGAAGTCTGAGAGTGAAGAGACCTGAATTCTTGTGTTGATTCTGCCATTACTTTGACATGAAATGTTGGACAAGGCAGTATGCTGCCACAGGCCTTGGTTTTCTACTCTACAGGGACTATCATGCTTTTTTTGACCTCAGAGGCTTGAGGTTCGCACAAAATACATGAAGGATTTGAAAATACTTAAACTCTATATTAATGTAAATATTACCAAGTCTTTTTAGAATCCTTGCTAGCACTAAGTGTGTGTGTGTATGTGTGTGTGGTGGAAGCTGGGTGTGAGTGAAGAAACTTCTCAATGGCTGAATATTACCAAGTCTTTTTAGAATCCTTGCTAGCACTAAGTGTGTGAGTGTGTGTGTGTGTGTGTGTGTGTGTTGGAAACTGGGTGTGAGTAAAGAAACTTCTCAATGGCTGTCCTGGATCAAACATATTTGATATATATTTCTATGTGTCTGTGAGCACACACATTATAATTCTGTGCCTGTGGGATGGAGAGTGTAGATGGCAATGAAGAAGGATGTAAGATACTACCTTACATTTCAGGGACTTGATGCCTTTGTAATGTATACATAGACTCAATTTTCCAAAGACTACTATCTTCCCGGTTATGTATATTCTGGGCACAAAACCAGATAGGATTTCTCCATTTCTGGTATCTGCAGAAAAACAGAAATATCTAGATTTATAGTTGCTATGGTTTGAATGTCCTCTCATAAATTCATGTTGAAATCTAATTGCCATTGTGATGGTATTAAGAGATGGGACCATTAAGAGATGGTTAGACCATGAGGTCCCATTCTCACAAATGTATTAATGCCATTATTGTGAAAGTAGGTTGGTTATTGTGGGAGTGGTTTCCTAGGTGAGTTTGGCCAGCTCCCTCTGTCTGGTATGCTTGCTTACCTTTCCACTTTCTTCCATAGGATGACTCAGCATGAAGGTATTCCCCAGATGCCAGTGCCATGCTCTTGGATTTCTCAGTCTCCAGAACCATGAACCAAATAAAATTCTGTTCATTATAAATTACTCAGACTCAGGCAATCTGTTACGGTAGCAGAAAATAGACTAAGGCAATAATTTAACACAGAACTCAGTGAAGATAAAAATAAAATCATCTACCAGTACACATTTAACGGAATGGCCAAAACCTAGAACATTGACAATACCAAACGCAGGCCAGAATGTGAAACAACAGGAGTTCTCATTCATTGCTGGTAGAAATGAAAAATGGTACAGCCACTTTGTGAGAAAGTTCAGTAGTTTCTTTTACAAAACGAAATACATCCTTACTATATAATCCAATAATCACATTCTTTGGTATTTACCCAAAGATGTTGAAAACTTATGTTCACACAAAAACCTGCACACAGATGATTATAGTAGTTTTATGTGTAATTTCAAAAACTTGAGAACAACCAAGATGTCCTTCAGTAAGTGAATGGGATAAACTAGTACATCCAGACGATGAATTTACTAATGAAAACTTTACTTTTCAAGTCATGAAAAAAACATGGGGGAGCCTCGAATGCATATTACTAAGTGAAAGAAGCCAATCTGAAAAGGCCACATACTGTGTGATTCCAACTATATAACATTTTGGAAAAGGTGAAATTATGGAGACAGTAAAAAGATCAACGGCTTCCAGGGGTTAGGGATGGGGAAGAGAAAATAGGTGGACCTCAGAGAATTTTTAAGGCAGTAAAAATACTCTGTATGATAGTATACTGATGGTCATTATACATTTTTTCCAAACCCAAAGACTGTACAACACCGGGGTAAACCCTAAATAAACTATAGACTTTGGGTGATTGTGACGTGTCCGTGTAAGTTGATCAGTTGTAACAAATGTACCACTTTGGTGGGGATGTGGATAATGGGAAATGTTACGCACGGGAGGGCAGGGGGTATATGGGAAAACTCTGTAACTTCATCTTGATTTTGCTATAAACCTACAAGTGCTCTAGTGCTTTAAAAAAATAATGTTTTAAAAATAAAATAAAGTTTTCTGAGAATAAATAATACCCAATGATGATAATATTACATTGATGATGTATGTTTACAATGATGATAATATTTACATAGAACGTACTAAAAAGAATCCTGAATCTAGTCTCTACTTCCTATTCATTAAGGAACTAGTGATAACTTTTAAAGAATGTGATTAATGGAATTATCTTTTAGCCCCTTTTCCATGTCCAGATCTTACAGTTTCAAGCCTTCTGCATTGAGATGGCTAATTTTAACTACAAGTCTTTTACTAATCACAGAAAAAATAATGGTCTATCTACACTTGCCACTTTTGAGGAACAAAAACTTTACCAATTTACACCTATGAAAATTCCCTTTCCCTCCAATGCACTCTGCAAATGATTAGTGACAACTTGACTACGTGTTAATAAAATGGCAGCAAAATACTTTAGCTCTATTTCTCAAACCCAAGCTTTTTAAATCTGTCTTCTTTCTACCTTATTCAGTGTCCTCTTTGCTACTGAGAGGAGCATTTTAAGTCTTTTTTCATGGAATGAATTTTTTGCTGCCTGAAGTACCAGCTGAAAAAGGTCACCCATTGCATTGCACCATATCACCTCCTATGTAACACCATTAAGCTCACTCCTGGCACTCATTGCTCAAAAGTAGTGCAGGGACATACCAAATTAATTACCTATGTTCGATATTGCAAAGGTTCTGTTATTCCTCTCAGAATAAATCTGCATCACAAGAAGAAAGCCTTTTGAGGACTGTGTTTCCTTAAGAATCATGTAAAATACTGGCCAAGATGTTTCCTCTCTAATCACCCTTTTTATTCATAGCTTAGTTTGGAAAATGTAATTCCTTTGCCACAGGGCTCCAGAATGATGATTTGCTTCTCGTATTTGGATTATGAACAGGTTAATCATCTGCAACTGATTGCACTTGTCTTCGTGAATGTCCATAGGTAATTGGATCACTGCTTTTTCTTTGCTCATTGGATTATGACGCAAGAGTTGTTCAATAACTCATCCTTTCTGGTCACTTTGAAACAAAAAAATTCTCTCAGGAAGAGAAATTTCTAAACAGTATTTCCCTCAGGAAAATAAAAATCAGGATTCTCTTATTTGACCTCTGGGTATGATACCAAGATTGTGTAACTCCAGGAAAGGCAGCAACAAGCAGATCTGTTTACCTTCAATCTGTCTCTTCAAAAACAGAATAGTCTGCAATGTGATGAGTAATGCCCAAACTCCACTGGCTGTATTCTTCCTTAAATGGGCTTATAGTTACTCTCTTAGGGAGTAAGGGTCAGAATATTAAAAATCTGGCAGTTTTCTATGATATCCTTCATTGGGGCCCTTGCATCCTTGGAGATGGTACCCCAGGCTCAGGAAAACAGAAAACAACTTAGAATGGGCAAGGATAGGATTGTGCTAATTAAATACTGATCTGATTCTTGGAAGAGCTCTGTAGTCATGCAGAAAGTTGATTACCCTTTGTCATTATTGCTTTTGATTGTGGATCTTGGGACTATAAAACCATGAGAAGAGCTATGCCAGAGGGACTTTAACGTGGACTCAATATCTAATATAGATCAGGTCATTTATTGGAGTTTGAGAATTTCCCCCTGTAGCAGATCTATGATGTGATAGATTCAAATGATTTTAAGAATCCTGCATCAGGCTGTGTTTATGAGGCACACAACATGAATTAAACTTTTTGTGAGAAAGTTTCATAGAAAGTAAGTTATTCTGGAGGAGAAAGAGGTTGGTGCTCCAGATATACTATAGAGTAACCATATGTACTGTTTTTCCATGGATGCTTGAGATTTGCACCTGTTGCCCTGACTCAATAGTGCTTCCCCTTTCATATTAAAAGATTTCCTAGTTTGGCAGAAGAATTCTATGGTCACCCTAGCTATATGATATTGGAATATTACTTTCCAACAGGAATGGGTTTGTTGACCTTGCACAGGATTTGTCAGGCAAAGCAGGTGTTTGTGTAAGAAGAGCCATAGTGAAGCCCTCTGCTAGACAACACTGGATACAAAATATAAAAGGAGTCAATACTTGCCTAGCTTATTGGTCCCCAATAAATGAAACCCTAAAGGAATAGGTACCATATGTTTCTGAGACAAATTTTCTCAACTCAGATTTCTCTTCATTTTACAACAGGAACATGGGGCCAGATAACTCTAATCAAAGGAAGAGCTAAAGTATCATTCTTTACCTATTATATGTAGATAAAGAACAACATGCATCTCTGAAGCAAATGGGAAAGACTGGAAACATTGCAGATTTGTGGAACAATGAATTCTATGGCTTGAATATCCAAATCCATAATTGTTGTGGTCATGCAATTTCTAGTGAAAGTAATTTAAGAAATGCCACTTGGTGCCATGTGCACACCCCCTATTTCTCCCATCTAGAACTTCCACCAATGCACAGATACTTAAAGTTATATAACAGAAATTTCCTCTTCACCCAATTCTGTTCATATCTGAAGATGACTGATATCAGCTGAGATTTTCTTATTTCACAATGTACTTTGAGTAAATATGTTACAAATTTTTATCATTGATATACAGTTCTCCACTTTATTGGTTATTGCACTGATTTTAGTAAGTAACAAGTTAGTATATTGACATAAAAATCTAACTTTGATTTCAAAATAAAATAGGAATTTTTTAGAAGACTGACTTTAAAAATAATTCGGAGAGGGGAGAGGTGAATGTCCTACAGCAAGAAATTAAAATTGGATACAATGATGTAAAAAAAAGGTTTTATTAACTTTAGATTAAACAGACATGAGGTATTCAATTAAAATGATTTCTGAGGTTTTAAAACTATCATGTCCTGTGATTAATATAGTAAATGTATGTTTGATTGAAATATTAAGCAGAAGGGAAATAAATAACAGAGTTTTAAAAATATATATTCTCATTAGTAATGCAAGGCTGAAGTAAAAGTCCAGTAAAATATGGCTTGCTTCTAGGAGATGAATAATATTATTTACGGAACTCTTTTGAACAAGTCAGGATGTTCTCATTTGCATGGGTAGCCTGATTGGTGAATTATAACCCAGATTCCAAATCATCGTTCTCTAAACTTGAGCCCAGAAATATACCTGTGGTCCAACCTCCTTCTCCTTGTTTCTCTCACTCTCTTTTCCATGCAGTGTGGATGGGGTAGGGGGTGGGGCATCTGGCTGAAATAAAGACTGCCGCTCTATCATTTTAAAGCAACTGGATGAAAAGCAAAAGAATTGGTCAAACTGAGTATTTGGTGTTATGTAGAATTTTTTTAAAGTCTTGTCTGGTTGGATTTAAACCCCAATCCATTCGAAGCTTTTCTTTGAAATTTAAATTGGTGACTATTTGAGTGAAGACAACAATCAAGGTGGGTAAGTACTAGGAGAGAAAAATCAATGGTCCAGTTCAAGAGGGGGGTCAAAAGGCAGAAGCATAATCAAATTTTAGCTGTAAACTTAACTATGAATAGGCCACAAAAATCTCCAAATAATATGCAAATACCCTATGACTTGAAATATCCTTCCCTGACAGTAAGCAGCTGTTTGACCCTAGACAACTCCATGCAATCTCTTCAATCTTTGGTGACCTGAGCCATAAAATAAGGGCATTCATTCACTTTCCACTCAACAATATTCTCTGCGCCCTCACTATGGATCAGGAACTGTAAAAGGCCCTAGGAATTCAATAGTGGGTAAAATAGACACTGCTCTGTCCTCTAGACATTTCCTAGTAATGGATTACTAGGAAATAACCATACAAATAAATACAAAACTTACAGCCAACACATATGCTACTGCACAAGGAAACATGTGCCGTGAGAGCCTATAATGAGGGAGTGACCCAGTCACGGAGGTTAGGAAGAAGTGTTGAGGTGAGATCTAAAGGCTCTACAAGGTGAAGCGGAGGTAGGGGGAACAATGGCAAAAGAGGAGATAGCACATGCAAAGGCCTGGTGGTAGGAAGAAGCAAGATAAATATGAGAGACTGTAAACACCCAATGCAGCTGAGTCCAGAGAGCAAAGCTGAGTAGAATGGAGGTGAAGTTGGAAAGACCAAGTAGGGGTCCGATTATGCACAGTTAGTAGGGTTATGTTCAGGCTTCTCCTAAGAGCCACTGGAAGGTCACTGAGGAGTTTTAAACAAAGGGATGATATGATCAGAATGGAAAATGTTACTGTGCCACCAGATTCTGTTTCAAAAATCAAAAAGATGGCCAGCCACAGTGGTTCATACCTGTAATTCAGCACTTTGGGACACTGAGTTGGGAGGATTGCTTGAGACCAGGAGTTGGAGACCAGCCTGGGCAGCATAACGAGACTCCACCTCTACAAAAAAATTTAAAAATTAGCTGGGCATGGTAGTGCATTGCCTATAGTCCCAGCTATTTGGGAGGCTGAGGCAAGAGGATTGCTTGAGCCTAGGAGTTCAAGGCTACAGTGAGCTATGTTTGCACCACTGCACTCCAGCCTGGGCAACAGAGTGAGACCAAAAGAAAAAAAGAAAACAAAGAAAGAAAAAAGAAAACCCCATTACCTCAGCTGCTGGGAGTTCTGCCAGAAGAAAGCTTTACTTGTAAAATACCTTTGGGAATTGCCTAAACTGCAGAACCACCAGGCGCAAGGTTGCGCTTCTTTCCAGAACCCCATCTTAGTGCAGGAGTGGAAAGGCCTACCCTGCTCTTTTTACCTTGAAACAGCTCTGAAAGGTCACCCTACCTTCAGAAACCCTCACAGTGTTGGATGAGGCTTCAGTTGAGACTTTATTGCTGATCAGCTTCTCCCTCTGCCCAAGTTTACTTCCCTTCATTTCCACAAGAAACACTCCCTAATCAACTTCTTGCTTGCTAACCTCCATCTCAATTCTGCTTCCAAGGAAACCCAATCTGTGACAGTCCAGAAGTAACATGAAGAATGATCCGAAGAGGGGTCAGTGGTGGTCATGGTAGCCTAAGTAAGTGGTTATGTAGTAGTAAATCAAAGACAGCAGTAGCTGGGTCTAGAATGATGGAGAGAGACATGGGGAGAGTGGGCAGATTCGGAAGACATTTAGGAAGTTGAAACATCATAAAATTTGGTAAAGAAATGGATATGGGGAAGAATGATAGTGGAGAGTGAAACATCAAGGATGACTCCTTGGTCTACTATACACAGCTAAGAACACTGTGATCCTGAAAAGGACTGGGTGTGGGGGAAAGATTCAAAGTTTCCTTTTGGCGCCAGTTGAGTTGACACATTCAAGTGGAGCTTGAAAGGAGGGCATTGGCTGTAGGCTCTGGATCATGGGAGTAAGTGCCTAGATCACACAAGGAGCCATAGATCTAGAGTCATTTAAGAAAAGAGAATAATCTCAGAAGAGAAAAGGTCCAAGGTCTATACCTAGATGGAGGAATCTCACTGTTCTTCTCAGTTCTGATTGTCTATACTTACACGCCCTCAAGAGCTCTAGAAGCAGATTTCATAATTTTTGAGAAGTGATTGCCCCTTTGAGAGTAAGAGGGAAATTAGAGCATTTTTGTTCAAATACACAATGTTTGTGCGAAATTTCAGGGTGTCTCATGTCCTTAAGTTTATCACTAGGCCTCGTAGTGATCCACAGCCTCCAAGTCATACACCCCAACCCTAGAGTAAGCCTCTGCTCTTGTAATCTTACTGTTTTTGTAGTATATAAAATACTACAAATGCATACAAAATCCGCTCACAAAATCACTTGTGCATCAAGTAGATATAAAAAAAGACTTAGAAGGAGTTGGAAAAGACAGTTTGCATTGCAACAATAAGCACAATGTTAAATATTAGACATTCTCATTCTTAAAATCTGCTTTGCCCCTTCCCATGTGGAAAGTTCACTAGTTGTTTATCTCACAAAGAGCTCAAGTTCATGCCATTCCTTCTTCCCCTCATTGTACCTTTCTGTCCATCTATTCTCTTCTCTCCCTATCCTCTCAGGAACAAAGCACGTTTCTTTTAGTCTCCCAAGAAAAGCACTTAAAGGATGTATTAAAAACCACATGATATGGCCGTGCGGGGTGGCTCATGCCTGTAATCCTAGCACTTTGGGAGGCCGAGGCGGATGGATCACCTGAGGTCAGGAGTTCAAGACCAGCCTGGCCAGCATGGGGAAAGCCCATCTCTACTAAAAATACAAAAAATTAGCTGGGCATAGTGGCGGGCACCTGTAATCCCAGCTATTCGGGAGGCTGAGGCAGGAGAATCGCTTGAACCTGGGAGGTGGAGGTAGTGGTGAGATGAGCGCGCCATTGCCAGCCTGGGTAACAAGAGTGAAACTCTGTCCCAAAAACAAAACAAAACAAAACCACCTGATTCTGTTGAAACTGTTATCCTCTGAGTCTCACTTTCTACCCCAAATAGCTAAAAAAGTTATTTCCCCCAAACAATGACAGTTCCTTATCCTAGAAGAGAGATTATGCTAGTATCTAAAATGATAAAATTTTCACTACCTTACATGCATGTTATCTGGTTGAATTACCACTTTAAGTAGCTTTCAGCCATTAATACTTTAGCTTAGGTCAGTTAATCAGATGAGGTGAAAGAGAAAAACCAAGTAAACAAAAGAAAAAACATGTTTTGTTGGGGTAGAGAAGGCCAGGGAGAAAGCACAGAGGGAAAGTTTTTGGAGCCGTAAAATATGGATCTGACAAAATCCAACAAAATGAAGCTGGAGGGACAGTGGGGAAAGAAAGGAGGAATGATATACGAGAGGATGAGAGAGTGTGGAGAGGAAATGTGTCTGTTTTGCCTAGGGCAGGATATTGTTTTAGATTTTGCATGAGTGGAGTTGAATCCTATCATACAGCACCCATTTAAGAGGACAAGGAAAATCCTCCTTTGATGTGGCCATAGCTAGCAAGGACATCTGTGCCTCACCCTGCTCTAGAAGTCTGCTTTGGCTCTGCCCTGCCCGGGTGTGGGGGCCCCAGAGGATGAAGGATAGAATGTAATTGATTGCCAAGGCTGTAAACTGTGCAACTCTAATGACGCTCTAATTAGAGTGCAGGGGGCTGGGGGAGAGGGCGGAGGCCATTTTTTGTTGCTGTTTTCTGGAGGCTGCTTTGGCATTTTCCCATCGTTCTCTCTGTATAACAATAGACATTAGCATTTTCATATGTCTTGAAAGTTAAAGCAATATGTGAGAAATTCAATTGTTGAAGAGCAGAATTCTCTAATTGCACTGTTCAGAGATTTCCAGTACTTTTGGAAAATGTGCATTGACAAATGGCTTAATTTAATTATTGGTAGTGTTTCATTTCCAGGGATGGCCTGGTTTCCAATCCACCCTCCCAACCTGATGTACTTGCTCTGCTGCGGAAGCTCCCACTGGCTTCAAAGGGTACACAGAATAGTGCAAAGATGTTGAAAGGTGAAGTTAAATATGATTCATGGTGATTTTTTTTCCATCTTCCCTAAGTCTGTGTCATCACTGCAGAAAACAAGTTGCTTCTGGGCAATTGACATACTAAGAATTGTTCAAAAGAGCTAGAATGGGATCTGGAATTTTAACTGGCAGGAGTGTTTGATAGTTAAACAAGATGTCTCATCAGATTTCATCTATTTTCTGAGACAGTATTGACTTGAATTAACATGTGCACTGTTACAGATTTGCAATCCTCTCCCTGTCACCTCTCCAGTACCAACCCATACACGCTAGTTAGAAGCTTGGCTGAGAACAAAAATCAAATTCACCCTTACCATAACCTTATGTAAAAATTCATATCTTCCCTATTATTATTAAGGAACATTTAAGCTCTTATTTTCCAAGCATTAAATGGTCTTTGCTTTAACTCTAAAGATTTCTGTAGATAGCGGTGCCTTCCACTATGACCCAACAGAGCTTGCTCCATCCATGTCTTCTGGATCGTGGATCCCACAGCCAAGCATAGTAGAAGGAATGTAAGAAAATGCCTACAGGGGCAGCCAGGCCCTTGCTAATGAAATTATGGCAATGACTAAATAACCAGAAAACTAAAAGTTTATTTGTATGAAGTTTTTCTCATACATTTAGCAGATAATCCAGGGGTAATGGTAGGGAATGAATGAACTGAAGAAATAAGAAATGTGACACCAGCTAAGATCCTGATCTGGGATCCACCAGAGGTCTTGGGCCTGATGCATTCAAATTGACCATTGACTAAGATGTCAGGAGGTCTTCAATTTTATGGAGCAATTGGCATGATGCTAGATGGAAATCAATACCTGCAATCTAAATTTTGTATTTGGTGTGTTGTCAGTGGAGGTTTGATGACTGTTTCCCTTTCTTGGAGTGATTTTCTTTCTGCAATCAGCATGATGAAAAAGAAAATAATGCTTATAAATGAAGTCGGCATATAGTACTGGCTGAGCCAGAGGAAGTTGGCAGCTGCAGAAATTCTGTTTTCACTTTACATTAAGTGGCATTAATTACACTGCTCTGTAACTAAGTATAACCACGATTGTGGAGTAGGATTCTGTTCTTGTTTCAGAGGCACCAGGATACAAGCACGTGGCTGTAAGGTGAGGAGGCCAGGCCCTCTTGGTCATCTTTAGTAAGGACTGAATCATTGCGCTCAGGACCTCATTCTAGGCCAGAGACTGTCGTCAAGTGCTTCCCCCGACCAGAAAGTAAACCAAGCCCAGCTGCCCAGCGACAGCTGGTCTACCAAGTGAACGAAAAGCCATTTCCCTTCCAGTCCAAAGATTGAGGTTTATGAAATACAACTAAGCCAGAAACCTTGCACCGCAGACCTTAGGGCTGGCTTTGAAAATGAGGTCACTATCCCATTTATATTCTCTGATTTTCCTCTTAAATATTGAAGTGTTACAAACCAATGCAACATCTAACAAGAACAGCCTGTTAATGGTTCCACTTGTGAATGGAGGTAAATAGAGGTTCTACTTGTGAATAGAGGTGACAAAGCTTCTAGTAACTACCAGTCAGGTAATGGGAATTTCTCAGCACATCCAAGGGTAATACTTTCCTCTACTAACCAAGACACTGTACAAGGCAGAAAGGGCAGTGCTCTAGCTTCCTCTCTACCTTTAAACAGCTATGAGACCTTGGGGAAGTTAAACTATTAACTCTCTGACTGTATTAGTCTGTTCTCATGCTGCTAATAAAGACATACTTGAGATTGGGTAATTAATAAAAGAAAGTAGTTTAATTGACTCACAGTTCAGCATGGCTGGGGAGGCCTCAGGAAACTTATAATCATGGCACAAGGGAAAGCAAACATGTCCTTCTTCACATGGTGGCAGGAAGAGAATAGAAGTGGGGAAAGCCCTTTATAAAACCATCAGATCTCGTGAGAATTCACTCACTATCATGAGAACAGCATGAGGTTAACCACCCCCATGATTAAATCACCTCCCACAGGGTCCCTCCCATGACATGCAGGGATTATAGGAGCTACAATTCTAGATGAGATTTGGGTAGGAATGCAACCAAATCATATCACTGACCCTTCCATGGGTCATTTATAAGGTGGCGATAATAGCCTAGCTGCTGAGAAGTAAAAGCCTAACTTAGTAGAACTCTTAAATTCTCCTTAGTTCAAGGATCTGGAATTTAAGGTGTTTTGTGTGTGTGTGTGTGTGTGTGTGTGTGTGTGTGTGTGTTACTGAGGACAGAGACCTTGATTTTTATTTCGGTAACTTCAGTACTTGGTACATGGTACAGACTCATTCACACTGGGTTGAATACATAATTAGATAACTGGAATTATAATTTAAAAAATAAATTCTTGCAAATAGCCCAGAGTGCAGCTACCCAATTAACATTTTGGGTTTCAGGGTTTTTTGTTTTGTTTTTTTTTTTTTGCAGGGGCAGGGGCAAAGAATGAAATTCAGCTGGACAGTTCTGCATACCAAAGGAGCCCAGCCAAGAACAGAGCTTTCAGAAACAGTGAGAAAAAGAGAGACAGGCAGGGACACTCCTACCTTTCAAAGGGCTTGGGAGCCTGAGAACACAGGTAAGCATGCAGTCACTCCCAGAACAGCAAGGCTGTCTTGTTTGTGCGGATTACTGACGATTTAAAGCTATTAGAAATGATCATTTTGTAGGTGTGAACTTGGCTCCTCCCTCTTTAAACCTCTGAAACCAATGACCCTATAATAGCAGAAGAAAGATGCATTTGTTTATTTCCAGATTATGGGAAATGTGTATGTGATTAAGGTACAAAACTAGCAGGGATAGAGGAAGACTCCTCCCTGAGGTCTATCTACATGCAGTGGCTGGAGGTACCTGGAGCTGTGATCTGTGGTAGAAATAGAGGGTCTGGTCCCAGGCAGTATGCAGGAATTTTGGCCAATATTTGAGGAGTCATACAGGTTCCAGAGAAGTCCAAGGCAGCAGGGTCTTGTCTGGGGAAATGAGCTTCGGTAGATGGAGGCAAGACAGCAAAGTTATTTCACTCTGCTAGTGACAAAAGCTCAGCTATTTCAAGGATTCCTTGAAGACCCACTTTACAAACTTCCTATCACAACTATATTTGGGGCCATATGCTTTCTATGCTAATAGTCATATATGGTGGGTCAGGATTGGTATAGGCAGGACTACTGTATACTATTGTGAGGCTTACCTTGACACCAAGGCACCCAGCCTAGGAGGTGAGTAGGGTTTGCAATCCAGCCTACTTTCTGCTCCTGAAGTCATGAGCCCCTAGGCTGAGTATGTTGTTCCCTAGCTGGGTACGTTAACTAAGTTACTCATTCTTAAAACTGTATCTGCCCAGAAGACATATATTTTGTAATGTGGCAGGCGGGTCAGATGGCTGTATGCTGATTATTCTCCATTTCCTCCTCCCCAGATCCATTCACTGGTTTTCTCTGCCCTGCTCTGTGCTCCAGATGGTGACTTCCACACAAGGCATCTGCGACTCCCTTATCTTCCCACCTCCACATTCTAGTTGGCCATTCCAGTTGGCCAACTAGAATGACCAGTAAGAGATGGGAAAAGTGAGCAAAAAGAGAGGCCCTAGGATATGCAGAGTAACATAACTAATTCTCATTTGGATGAACCAGATTCTAATAACATAATCTGAAAAATACTGAAGCTATGAACTTTAAGTTTAGAGAAAGCTTCCTGGGAGGAAGAGGATTTTAGCTACATCTTGAAAGATGATTAGACTTGGTTGGTTGAATAAATAAAGGGAGCGCCTTCTCGCCACAGAGAACAACATGGGCAAAAGCTCTACCTGCACAGTTACATACGATTGGTCATTGTGCATATGTATTTGACATACTGTCATTGTCAGTGACCTGAGGACAAGAGCTATGTCTCCTTTCTGATATTGCCTCCAAATTCCCTTCAACACAGTACTGAGGACATAGCAGGAACTCAACAAATCTTTTGGTTGATTGAGTGAATGTCTCTTCCTGAGAGACACAGAAGGAATAAGTGATACCATGCCTCTCTGATTTCAAGGCCAATGCCACGTTGCTTCCCAGTCAGCAGAGTTGAAGCACAGAGCTGAAGATGGGAATATTTTAAGTGGCAGAGCTCATCAGTGCTGTGATTGGAAATGGAGTGCAGGTTGGCTGGAGCTCTGTTAGTTAGCATACTGTTTTGTAAGATCTAGTAGCCCTTGTGTCTAAAGTTTCCCCAGAGCTAATTTCAACATGTTCCGGAGAAAACTTCAACAGAACATATAAAGGATATGAGAACACTCCTCTAACTTCAACAGGAGCAAACCAGAAATATGTGAAAAAACACCTTGTGTTGATGACTTATTTATAAATCTTCTCTTTCCTCCCCTGAAGATATTCAAAGTCATCAGAGCCTTTGTTCACTTGGGGTATTAAATAACCTCAGTTCTACATAGCAAAAATTATCTTTTTTTTTTTTGAGACAGTCTTCAGCTATAGTGGTTGCAGCTCACTGTAACCTCGAACTTCTAAGCTCAGTGATCCTCTCACCTCAGCCTCCCTAGTAACTGCAGGCATGTACCACCACAGATGGTTGGTTTTCAAATTTTTTATACAGATGGTGGTCTCACTATGATGCCCAGGCTAGTAGTGACCTCATGGCATCAAGCAATCCTTCTACTTGGCTTCCCAAAGTGCTGGGATTATAGGCATGAGCCATCGCACCCAGCTCAGAAATTATCTTTAAATTGTACTTGAACATTTCTTTGACCTTAACTAAACTTTCATTTTATAATTGTACATTGTTCTTATTTCTGATGCTTTAATGGGTGAAAACTGTCCATAGGAGATGAGCCAGTAAGTTATCCCATCATCAAGCAAAAGTAACATCTGTATCAACTGTGAGAAGATATTCAATTTGCCTTTAAATGACATTTTCAGAATGGCTTATATCATATATTAAAACTCTCTTCTAAAATCTAAACTAGGACATTGTGAGAACCCTTATATGTGATATGCATCTAATTTGTAGTTCTGCAAATTGAAGCTATTTTCTAATATTGTTTATTCTTTTACTAAAGTACTAAGTGTCTCATTCAAGTGGCAATAGGTGCTTAATCCTTTATAAAAGTTCTTGGATGTATTCCTTGTAGATGCTAATTACGAAGAAGAAAATGTTATAGGGTTTCTTAGGAAATCAATACTTTATTATGCAATAATTGCATCTGCAAGTTTAATGTTCTTCATGAGCCCCAGCAGAATGAGAGAGGTCACTGGGTGAGATGGTGCAAATGGTCCTCGCTTGACCTGGAAAATCTCCTAGAATTTGAGGGCTAGTAAAGTGCCAAGATGTCATTAAAATATTTTCACAAGTACAACATTTATTATGGAAACCAAATTGCAAGAACATCTGTCTGGATGACACTTGGCCTAAAGTTGGGTCTAAACCTGGTTACAGTTATAATTGAAACTGTGGCTTCATTTTTCTCCCAAGATCTTTGAATTTTCCTTTGCCTCACAGAGCAATTTATTTCTCAAAGCTACAGCAGTTAACTTTTGTTTCCTTAAACCTTCCTTGGCAAAAATCCCAGCTCTTCCAGCTTTCTACCAAGAAATCATGGAAGAAAAGGAGCCTTTAAGGAGATAGAAGGGAGCTCAAAATCACTCTTCCAAGAATTTCTGGGTCACTGTCTAATTGATACGCCTATTGGCAGGACTCAGATTTAAGCCTCTCCTGACTTCACAGGCAGTTCTCTTTCTGCACCCAGCCATGTGTGAAGACTCAAGGCATTGAATATGGAACCCCTGCCCCGCCCCACCAAAAAAAAAAACCCAGCCCACTCTACTTAAAGTACTCAGGCTGGAGAACCGTACCATAGCAAAATAACCCAAACAGTTGTTTTTCCATTATGATCCTGAGCCTGGCATTTATTATGATTTTATATAGCACACTTTTAAAGGCAATGGCCCATTTTACTTAGATCATTAATTTGCAAAAATCATGAGATATGAGCAGAGATGGTGTTTTTTATGGGCCATGCTACACCTCTACAGAACCCCAAAGGAAATGAGGTGTGGGTCTCAGCACATTATAGAAAGAGGCCCTGGGACTGCAAACTCCATAGTCTTCCACAAACGGAAAAGCCATAGTACTCTCAAAGGAAAGATACAGCTGAATGAATGGAGAGATGCATAAATAATGGACAATCTGAATAAATGAATGGATAAATAAGCAATAGGGTGAAAGTCTGACCAGCAGTGGTGTGTAGCAGAAAGACCCTGGATGTGGACTCTGGAGATCTTGGGTCCACTATACCTTGTCACTTATCAGCTGAACTACTCCTGTCACTGAATGTCTCTGAATGTACTTCACCTCTGCTTCTGCAAAATAGTAATAATAATAATAATTTTTTCATAAGATTTTCAGGCATTAGAGCTTGGGGAGCTACAGAGCTAAATTGCGTAGCTTTACATTTGAGCTTCTCTTTCTTGCTTGTTTGCTTTGTGAGCTCAGGCATCTTATCCTCTCCACATTTGTGTTTCCTTATCATTAAAATGGAGGATTAGGTAAGTTAATATGTGTAAAGTGCTTAGAAAACTACCTATTACATAGTAGGTTAAAATATCACGATAGTGTCACTACTATTTTGTATATGTAAAAATGTTACATAGATACATTGTAATGTCATGATTAGCTATGATTATAAGTAGAAGTCCTAAGGTTATATAAATTATTGTTCTTAGTTCAATAAGAAAGTCAAGTCTAGACAATTTAAGCAGAAAGGAATATTAAAGGATATTCGAAGAACATAGACTCTCCAGGATAATCAAAGACCCAGGTCTGTTCATCAGACAGGCAGAACCAAAGCATCCGGGGATCCAGAGCTCTTATAGTGAAATACTACTGCCCATCTCTAGGCACTGATCACCCTTGAGATTGGACCGCAAGAGCTTTGCCACTGCTGTCTCACAAAAAAGGCTTCTTATCCAGAAGATCCAATTTTTCTTTGCATAGCTACTTCCTTTTATTTCTCCAAGTCACAAATAGGATGGTTCTAATTGGTGGAACTAAGGCTTTCTGTCTAGATCCTAGCTGTAAGGGAGTCTGGCAAATGAAGTTTTTAGCTTTCCAACGTGTATAGTAGGAAGAAACAGCTAAATAAATTGCAGTGGGTATTGACTGAGCCAACCAACAGTGTCAGCTATAAGGATTATTAAATAAAATATAGGTCTGGCATCCCCTCTTTGATCTACTAACATAGAGATGAAAAATCTTTGGTTTGTTTTTCAGAGTTTAATTTGAAGTTTCTAAAGATAACTAATAATTACCCTTGTAATGCTATTGTGTTTCAACAAAAGATAGGCAAGATAAACCTATCTAATAGTTGGTTCTCTGATTTTGACTTGAAAAGAAGAGATGGCTCCTCTTCCACCATTGTACATTGCCCTATGTAGAACAATGGGAACAATTCTTCCTGCATCTTCTCTGTCCATAGAGTGGATGCAGACAAATGTGATCTGGCAGGACCCGGGCTGAGGTTTGATCCTGGAAGAATGACCCTGTAAACTTTAAACGTATGTCCAAAGTACAATGATCTATGAAGTACTGGCTATTTGAAGTCATGATGATTTGGCGAGACTGGGGACCATCAGTGAGCATTAATGCAATTAATCGTATTTTAAATAAACAAAATGGTAATTATTGTATCATATTTTAAATAAACAAAATGGTAATTATCTATCGGGCATGTTTTTAAAATTGTCTGAATATAGATGGATGTAGAGTCAAGAAATCTGACTTGTAGTTCTTTTCTAGAACTAGAACTAGAACTGGAACCACTGCTGCATAGGATAACTTTTATAGGTTGTTTCAGATCTCTAGATCTCAGTTTCCTTATTTAAACTCTGACCTTCTTTAGGTTTTAAAGTTCTACTTTTCTATACTTTAAGTATTTAGATATTTATCAATATAAATAATTGTTATTTCTGTTTGACAATCATGTGTCCTGTCCCAGGGAACATGGAAAACAAAGTGCAACACAGTCATTCCCTTTACGTTTTACGAAAAAAAATGTACTATTGCTTGATACTTTATTTTGCTGCAATAAAAGGAAAAGAAAACATACCAATTATTATCAATGCAAAACGTAGGTAAGCTTGATCATATTCACTGTCAGTGAATTTATTTTCAATTAGTAAATTAATTTCAGTCAGTGAATTTTATGTCAGTGCTCCGGAAGTAACTTTCGCTTGCTTTCTTGCAATCAAGCCAGTGAATGACTGGCTACTTAAATGTGAAAACTGCACCCTCTTTGTTTCCCATTTAATGTTGAAAAAGCTTAAAGGATATACCCAACTATATTTTAAGAAACCTATCAAAGCAAGCAAACCTTTCAAAAGTTCTTATTCTAGAGATAGTCACAGGACATGAAACTTAACTTTATTCATGTGGCTTAATCTTCAGAGCATACATATTTACTCTTAACAATAAAAAGTAAACCTAAGCCAATTTCCTCATTGTCTCTAATTCTAAAAAAGTATCCATACCATAGCAATATTAACAAAACATAGTTTACATTAATTTGTTGGAAATAATAAAAAATTATCAATTATCATTGATAATTATATATTTTTTCTGCTTTTAAAACCTAAGAAGATTATCTACTGAAGAAATGATTACTTCTAACCAAGTTTAGCTGAAGTAACTACTATAAAACAGTAATCAAAATCCATAGATTATAAGATAAATAGATTTCCTAAATGTCAGCAACAATCAACTAGAAAAAAATGAAAAGAGCTCATCCAAATTAATACAAAAGTATAGAATACCTAAAATAAGCTTAATAAGAAATATGTATACCACACATAAAGAAAACTGCAGAGCTTGACCAAAGGATATAGAAGATGGGAACTGGTGGGGCAAACTATGTTCTCGGGTAGAAAGTTTCAATATTGCAAAAATTAATTAATCAGCTTACTGAAATTCAAACTAAAAATTTCAACAGTACCTTTTGAGGGGAGATGAGTAGGGGTGAAAAGCCAAGATGCATCTTAAGAAAAAACATGCAACAGATACGATATTTCTCTCTTTAGTCTAGTATAGGATTGGAGCATAGACGGGATGAGTCCTGTCTCTAACACTTAGAGTTTGGGGATATAATGCAATAACTTTTTCTCTGTATGATTTATTTGTCCCATTATAAAAAGCAATGATCATTATAGTCATTATCGTTATCATCATCATCGTCATCATCATCATCATCACCACCATTTTATTCCTTGGTATCCAATGAGACAATGTATATTAAAGTCTTTTGTAAAACTCTAAACAGACACAAATTTAGCTATTGTTCTTTATCATTTTATCCAAAATTAGACAAGCAAAATAAAGAATAAGACCCTAAGGTCACAGACTACATGGACGTGTAACAGATGTTTAAAAGAGAATTGGCCAGTATGTAAGAGGCAAATAAAGAGCTAGACTCACCCAAGGAACAGATAGGCCCTTAAGAAGAGAGGAAGAGGCCTATCAAGGTGTATTAATCACACAAGCTATATACATACAGCTGTCAGCATGGAAGAAAGGACAAGAAAAACAATGCATAAAACACATAAAATAATACTCTACTGAGCACTTACTATGTGCTAAACACAATAGAATAATTGTTCCACCTAATCCTCATAACTGCTATGACAAGACTATCATTATTTCCATTTATCATTTTTTCCATTTTAGGATTTAAAGGTGAAAAGGGATGAGTTAGAACACAAATCAGGCTGGTCCTACTCCAAAACTCACAGTAAACTGCTTAGCAACCACAATAAACTGCCTCTATTTTTTGAGACAGGGTCTTGCTGTATCATCCAGGCTGGAATACAGTGGTATGATCATGGCCCACTGCAGCCTTGACCTCTTGGATTCAAGCGAACCTCCCACCTCGACCTCCCCAGTAGCTGAGAGGTACACACCTCCATGCTTATCTAATTTTTAATTTTTTTGTAGAGATAGGGTCTGGCTATTTTGCCCAGGTTGTTCTCAAACTCCTGTCCTCAAGTGATCCTCCTGCCTTGGCCTCCTAAAGTACTGGGATTACAAGTGTGAGCCACCATAGTGGACCAAAAAATTGTTTCTAAATAGATCTTCTATCTTTGTAAAGTACTTTTACTTCTGCTTCTTCATTTGAGCTCATCAACAGCCTTGTATAGACAGACTTATTCTTAGGTTAATTTTCTATTTCTAGATGGGAAACTGAGTCATCAGGAGATTAATTCAGAAGTCTCTATACCCTGTTACACACTGGAATCTCTAGTAGAGTTTGTAAAGCCACAGATTCCTACACCCTCCTCCAAAATCTGTTGAATCAAAATATCTAGGAATGGGGCCCTGGAGCCTTTATTATTCAAAAGCTCTCCCAGCTGATAATCAAGTGACTACACTGGAAACTCCTGGATTGGGGCTCTCAAAGCATAGGCATCATCACTTAATAGAAAGGCAAATTCTCAGGCCCAGCCCCAAACCTACTGAATCAGAATCTCTGAGAGGAAGCCATGATTTAACAAGCCCCCCAGGGACTCTCATGCTGACTGTGGTTGGAGAACCACTGCTCTAGATTAAAAGAAGTGACATAGTGCAGTGATTAAGATGGCAGACTCTCAAGATTGCCAACTCAAGTTCAACTCTTACATCTTCCACTTCCTAGCCGTGTGGTCTTGGACAATTGCTTAATGTTCCTGGCCTTGGTTTATAATACTGGTAAAGTGCAGATGATAGTAGTTTTCCCTTCATAGGGTTATTACAAGGAATAAATGATTTAAATTAGTAAGGAACTAATTACAGTGCCTTATATAAAGGAAGAGCCTAAATAAAAATTAAGGTTCTTGCCTAGGATTAAAGCTGTGAGTGAAATGAGAAACGGTGAAGACAAGACCCAGGAACCAAAATCCTTGGGTTGAAGCAATCAGAGACCAAAATTCTTGGAGATAATCAACATGAAGGTTTCAATGTTGCAACGAGGCAAATAACCACGCTCGCCTCTTTTTAATGATCATGGGAGAGAATGCAAAGCACAATTTGAACAAGCAACCAACCCATCAAGCATTTGAAACATGCCCTTGATTTTGGGAGCCAGAAGAGTCCTGGACTGTTTTAGCTGTG
The DNA here is from genome assembly GCF_001698545.2 of Rhinopithecus bieti. Taxonomy (NCBI): domain Eukaryota; kingdom Metazoa; phylum Chordata; class Mammalia; order Primates; family Cercopithecidae; genus Rhinopithecus; species Rhinopithecus bieti. The sequence goes on from NW_016809658.1 coordinate 690,156, forward strand.
TGGCCTCAGGGAAGCCACTCAACCCCTCTGGGCCTCAGTTCCTTCACTGAGATGATACAGATAATAATAATGAACTCACTTCCATAAGATTGTTTGAGATTCAAGTGGAGCGATTGGCTATCCTAATATTTCTAAAAAGTCAAAACATATAGGCAGCTGTTTAGAATTATTACCTTACTATCCTTTCCCAGTCCAGGCTTCTTTTGACATTGCATCAATTTTCCAGCCTGGAACACTAAGATAGTCCAGCATGAGAGGATAAAGAACAGTGATGCTGCCTTCCAGAATTTTACACTGATATCTGTTGCCTTCAAATCCCAGAGCTACTGAATCCAGCCATCAGCATACTGTGGGCCTGGGCCAGGATGTCTACCTGGTAGAACTGTTTCTTCCAGAATGTGGATAAGTATATGGCACACTTAAGATACATTTTTAGAATCTTTAGAAGCCAGATAAGTTGTAATCACAGCCCCAAAGGGAAGCCTCACCTATAAATCGGTATTCCAGGACCTTTAAAAATATTGACCCAAGTTCTGAGAGTGTGTAATAGCTTAGAACTTCTTTCAACCCAGGGCTGGCTGTATGACTTTTCTGGGATAAAGAAGGCGGGGCAAAGGAAGATTGGTCGCTGCCACAAATTCTTGCTCTCAGGAAAGAGGCTGGGGAGCACTCTCACTGTTGATGGCCCCTGAATCTGTGGAGATTCCTCCTGCACCGTTGGCCTCTCTCCTGTTAGAGGAAGCTGCAGATACTCCCTCCACATGCCTCCTCCACATCTTCAATCCAGCCCTTCTAGCTAGTGCTGGGCACCCAGCATTTCCGTTTCACCTGCACTCGACCGTAGATGGATCTTTCTGCTCAAATGGCTCTGTGCGTCTGAGAGCTTGGTAAGAGTCACCACCAGAGATACAGCTGGCTTTGTCATGCGCTGACTCCAGGAGCTCGGGGGAGAGAAGCACCTGCTGGCATTTCACTCCGTCACTACTTGAGGGCCTTGCCTGCTTGGCCTACAGTCCTGTGACAGGAATATCTCCCCTTCACTCATCTGCAGGGCCACACCCATGGTGTGTCTCCAGCCCTTGACTGTGCAAAGACCATTGCATGGCCTTCCAGGGAGAGCTGTTTCCACTACAGGTTGGCAAACACCACTGTGTATCATAACTCAGCTTTTATCAGGTTTTGATGGCCTCTTCCAGGGTTTTCTTCCTTCCCCAAGGACCAAGCTCAAGCCCCTGTTTCTAGAGAAAATCAGTGCCTTCTGTCTGCTTCTCCAATCTGAACGAAGTTTTAAAGTTGTTGCTGTATAGATTTTCCAAGAATCTAGTCTGGTTGGGTTAGTTCGCCAAATAGAAATTCTTTTCAATGTCTGAAACACTCATCAAATATCTGTGATCACGAAAACCCAAGAGGGTTGATAGTGATGGCAGGCTCTGTCCAGCACACATCCATCCCACCTGGCCCCCTTCTAAAGCTGCTTAATCCACACACGCAGGCTTAGCTTCATGGAACCCAAAGGAACAATTCTGATTTTGGAAAAGTAGACTTTAAGCAACTTTAACTTCAGACTTTGATTACTTGCAATCACTTGCTGCTTCTGTGGCTCCCAACTTAGTTTCCTGTTTTGCCAAGGGAGGACATTTTTCTTGTTTCTGAGACCCAGCCCTCTTTTTGCTGTAAACCAGGTAACAGCCTCTGTCTTGATCCTTATACCCAAGCCTCAGTCTAAAACTTGAGTTGTTCCCAGGCCCTCTAGGGTCGCCCTCCTGCCCTCCTCTGTGGGCTTCTCTTCTTCCTCTCAGGAAAGGTCCTGCTCCTGACCTGGTCTACAGCTGGGGCCTGAGTTGCTAACAGACTTCCCTGGATTGTGGGGCCTCCTCCACCTGACATCTTGCCATAACTGTTACCTCTGTTATCTTATTCTTCTGATGCCATATTTTACTCACCAACCTGTACTTGCTAGCACTTGGTCCCTTCTAGTAGGAAAGTCAAAGTTCAGTCCTGGCATTTTCCAGGCTGACCTATCAGGTTGCTGTAAGTTGGGTCACACCCCACCATATAATGCACATGACAGCAGATTATACGTGATATGGTTTGTCTGTGCCTCCACCCAAATCTCATCTTGAATTGTAGTTCCCATAAACCCGATGTGTCATGAGAGGGACCTTGTGGGGGGTAATTGAATCATGGGGTCCGTTACCCTTACGCTGTTCTCCTGACAGTGAGTGAATTCTCATGAGATAATGGTTATAAGGGGCTTTTCCCCATTTGCTAAGCACTTCTCTCTCCTGCCATCATGTGAAGAAGGATGTGTTTCCTTCCCCTTCCACCATGATTGTAAGTTTCCTGAAGCCTCCCCTAGTCATGCAGAGCTGTGAGTCAATTAAACCTCTTTTTTTAAAAAAAGTAAATAACAAATCTTGGGTATTTCTTCATAGCAGCATGAGAGCAGACTAATACAATAAGCTTGAGTGGATATCTCCCGAGTAATCATACACAGAGCTGCATCTGAAGACATCTGTTGTGGCACAAAGTAGGCACTGAAGAGGTGTTGGTGGAATAAATGATAGAATGGAGCTTGTCTGCCCATCTGAAGCTCCTAATCACATAGGGAAGAAAGGGCAGATACTACTTTGTGTCCCCAAAAAACTTTTTAAACTTGCATTACACAGAATAAGATGGCCTGGAATACATACAGGGATTGCACTGCTCAGGCCCTGTGATGGACAATTGTATGTCAACCCATCAGTATTAAAGTATGCCCAAATAGCTGGTAAAACATTATTTCTGGGTGTGTCTGTAGGGTTTTTCCAGAGATTAGCATTTGAATTGCATAGACTGAGTAACGAAGGTCTGCCCTTACCAATGTGGGCCTGAAGTGAAGAAAATGATAGAAGAAGGATGAACGTGCTCTCTTTCTCTCTCTTCTTGAGCTGGGACATACATCTGCTCCTGACTTCAGACATCAGAGATCCTGGTTTTGAGGCCTTTGGTTTTGGAGTGGGAGTTACACCATCAGCCGCCCTGGTTCTTGGGCCTTCAGGCTCAGACTGAATTATGCCACTGACTTTCTTGGGTCTCCAGTCTTCAGACAGCAGACTGTGCGACTTCACAGCCTCCATAACTGCCTGAGCCAATTCTGTAACAAATATCCAAATATCCTTTTATATGTCTCTCTGTCTATCCTACTGGTTCTCTCTCTCTCTCTCTCTCTCTCTCTCTCTCTCTCTCTCTCTCTCTCTCTCGAGAATCCTGACTAATACAAGGTCCCCAATCAGCCTCTGGATTGCAGGCATCCTTGAAGACAGCCCACCCAGCAGGCAAAGCCAAATTCCTTCTGGCAATGAACTCAAGGACCTGGAGGTGAAGGCAAAGATGAGTACACAGGGAGATGGGAAGAATAAAGACAAAAATTAACCCAAAGACCTGGTGTGTAGGCTTGGAAGGAGGGAAAGCAAGAGACCATTTTTCATAAGAAAACAAAAACAGAAACAAATTAACTAGAAAAAAATAATCCAGCCAGTCCCTACCCCACTGGTGTCAGAAAGCTCCTTTTCCAGCTGTTCTCACTCTTTCTGCTGTTTCTACACCATCGAGCTGCAGAATGATGAGAATACGGCTGAGGCAAGAGAGAGCAAGCAGAGAGATTTTGGGTATGTATCAAAGAGCTTCCCAGACCTGGAGAAGGAAGCCCCAGAGGAATCTAATGCTGCCAGATGACTTCAGGGTTACCCTTGTGGTAAGCAAGTTTATGAGAGAAGAGGATGCCAAGGGTTTCTCTCTGCTTTTAATCTCAGCCTGGAGAAAGGGTGCAGAGCAGAGGGAAGGGAAGCTGGGTTCTAACTACTCTCTGGTCACACAAACACACAAAAATCTATTTAGGCATTCTAAGCGAGCCTTTGGTTAAGAAGCAGGGAACAGCCAAAGTGTAATAAGATGAGGCTCCTGTCCTCTTACTGTCTATGCCCAGGTCCTGAGAGGTTCCCCCATAGCATAAAGTTTCCAGATAGAAAGCTGAAGCTGGATCCCTTCCTTACACCTTATACAAAAATTAATTCCAGATGGATTAAAGACTTAAATATTATACCTAAAACCATAAAAACCCTAGAAGAAAACCTAGACAATACCATTCAGGACATAGGCATGGGGAAGGACTTCATGATTAAAACACCAAAAGCAATGGCAACAAAAGCCAAAATAGACAAATGGGATCTAATTAAACTAAAGAGCTTCCCCATGGCAAAAAGAGACTACCATCAGAGTGAACAGGCAACCTACAGAATGGGAGAAAATTTTTGCAATCTAACCCATCTGACAAAGGGCTAATATCCAGAAGTCTACAAAGAACTCAAAACAAACGTTTATAGGAAAAAAACAAACAACCCCATGAAAAAAGTGGGCAAGGATATGAACAGACACTTCTCAAAAGAAGCACATTTATGCCAGCCCAACAGGACACATGAAAAAGCTGGGCTCATCATCACAGTCATCAGGGGAGAATGCCAAATCAAAACCACAATGAGATACCATCTCTTGCAACAGTTAGATGGCAATCATTAAAAAGTCAAGAAACAAACCAGATGCTGCGAGGAGGATGTGGAAATAGGAATGCTTTTACACTGTTGGTGGGAGGGTAAATTGGTTCAACCATTGTGTAAGACAGTGTAATGATTCCTCAAGGATCTAGAACTAGAAATACCATTTAACCCAGCCATCCCATTACTGGGTATATACCCAAAAGATTATAAATCATGCTACTATAAAGACACATGCACACATATGTTTACTGCAGCATTATTCACAATAGCAAAGACTTGGAACCAACCCAAATGTCCATCAAAGATAGACTGGATTAAGAAAATGTGGCACATATACACCATGGAATACTATGCAGCCATAAAAAAGGATGAGTTCATTTGCAGGGAAATGGATGAAGCTGGAAACCATCATTCTCAGCAAACTATCACAAGGACAGAAAACCAAACACCACATGTTCTCACTCATAGGTGGAAACTGAACGATGAGATCACTTGGACACAGGGCAGGTAACATCACACACTGGGGCCTGTCAGGGAGTGGGAGCTGGGGAGGGATAGCATTAGGAGAAATACCTAATGTAAATGATGAGTTGATGGATGCAGCAAACCAACATGGCACATGTATACATATGTAACAAATCTGCACATTGTGCACATGTACCCTAAAAAAAAATGCAAAGTGGGAGCAAAAAGGAGGATATCTAGTCTAATCAGGAGTCTAACTGAGCTTTCTTAAAGAATGTATAAGAAGCAACCTGATAAGATCCGGTGATACAAGACAAGGGACTGGCATATGCAGAGGTTCGAGGAATAAAACCATTCTGAAAAAAGAAAAAAGAATACAGGACACTCAGTTAAATTTGAATGTCAGATCAACAAGGCATAATTTTAAAGTATAAGTATGTCCCATGCAATATGGGACTTACTGATCCTTTAAAAAATTATGTTGTTGATCTGAAATTCAACTTTCACAGGGCTTCCTATATTTTTATGTGCTAAACCTGGCATACTTACCCACAAGCCGACTGTTCATCTAGCCCCAAAGGCATCTGAAGATGTGACCAACACAGCAAAGAGGACCCTGACCTGTGAAAGGGAGTGAAATGAGGAAGGTTTCTGCTTCTGAGGTCATGCTTGCTGATTTCACTCCTCTCTCCGTTCCTTTAGCCCACCCCTCACCACTCCTCACTCCCTCATTTATATTCCCCCATCCTTGACTCCTCCTCCCATAAGAAGCTGTACTACCTGAGCTTCCTTGGGGTTAGATGCTGAATTGCAAGTTTCTCCAGTGATGTCATATGTGCATATTTTGATCTTTTCTGTTTCCAAAGACAGGGATTCTTCCTTCTGCCTCTTCTTCCTTCTACATCCCCCAAGCTTTCCCTCCACACATTCACCCCACAGCACAAAGTTTAGATACATTGTGAGAGTTAAACATAAACTTAGGAGTGTACAAAAATAAAGGAGTCTTGGAAATCACCAAGGCTCATCTCCCTCCCTGCATTTGGTAATAGGGAGATGATTGACACCCCAAGAGCTGAAGGGACTTACCCAGGAGCAAAGCTTGCAAGTGAAGAAGACAGCACACGGTTCTGACATCCTGGCTTCACTCCAGGAGTCTTTCTGTTATTATTAGTGCCTCGTGCAATACCCAGCAAATACAGTTGTTCTCAGTAAATGTTTAACTGAACTAATAAGTGAATAAATAAATAAACAAATGAAATCGGTGCCTTATGACTTGATTTGCTAATTGTATGATAGTTTCTCCTTCTGGATAAACTTCTTGGTCCCTGCAATGGTAAATGTAAGCAAGGAAATCCAACCATCTTTCTAGAAGAGATGTTCCTCTATCATATAGAATGTGTGGCAAGAATGCCATTTTCCTTCCACAGGGCAAAACTAGATATGTCTAAGCTGAGTTGGGCAGTAACAAAAAACAACCTCACTGGGCAAAAAGCTACCTTAAATTGCTGCATGTACAACTATAAAAACTCAAAGAAAAAAATAGTTTAAAACATTTTAGTTGGCTATGTGACCTTTAGCAATGTCACATAACTGGTCCAACCTTTGGATTTCTCATTTGTAAAAACATTTAAAAAATAGTGACCAGAAAAATAAATATGATTTCACTGTTCCAGTTACCTTCTCCTAGCAGATACTCAGTAAGTGTCCATTTGCTTTTTTCCTTTTCTCAAGGCCACCTTCTTGGCCAACAGTGCTTTAAAGAGGTATTCTTTCTGTGTTTTAGTAGGACATTGGTTCTCAAAGCATGGCCCCTGTCAGCAGCAGCAGCAGCAAGATCACCTGGGAACTTGCTAGAAATGCAAATTCCTGGGCCCTACCACAGATCTACTGAATGAGAAGCTCTGGGGATTGGACTCAGTAATCTGGGTTTTAACAAGCCAGTCAAATGGTTCTGATGCATGTTCCGGTTTGTGAACCATTGTGCTGTGCTGATATTTCCAAAAGTCTAGTTCAGATACTACATGCATCAAAACCACTCCTGGTTCTTATTAAAATTGCAGACCTCTAGGCTCCACTCCAGACTTGCTCAAAACCTATTCTGAATCTTCTTTACTAATGTGCAACCTGGGCAATTCCGATGCACTTTTAGGTTGAGAACTACTTGACAAATTGGTGTCAAAATAGCAGGTGACGGCCCTTGAGCATTTGTGGAGGTCAGGTTAGAATTCCTGTTTCCTTTCCTTTGTGACCCTGGAGAGCTGGCAGGGGGGATAGCTGCATAAGCCATGGCAGTTGGTTCTAGAGGAGTGGCCTCTAATGGCTGTGTGGTTGCCCTCTAACCTTGGGAGAAGCATATTGGTTGGTGATCAATGGGAACAAGCCACACCGCCCAACCTGCTCTCTCAACCCAACATGGCTCAGACCCAGTCATTTCCTAATGGCAAAACCCACCTTGGTCTGATAAGATTAGTGGTGGGTTTTTTTTTTGGTCTGATAGATTAGTGGTGGTTTTGTTTGTTTGTTTGTTTGTTTGTTTTAAAAATACACAAACACGAAGTCAAAACAGTCCTAAAAAGCACTTCTCTTGCTTATTGAATCCTCATCTTATCTGGTGAGAGATGGTTAAAGGAAGTCATGAAATATGTCTCCAGTGTTAATTCAGCAGAACTGATTCCTTTCATGGAAACTTGAATGTTGGGTGACAAGAAACTGGGCAATTTTTTTTTTTCAGATTCTCTCTACTTTGGGACCTAATTGTTGGTCTTTTTACCCTTCATTTAAAAAATTTTTTTTTCTTTTTTTATTTCAGTAGGTTTTTAGGGAACAGGTGGTGTTTGGTTACATAAACAAGTTAAATAGTGGTGCTTTCTGAGATTTTGAAATACCCATCACCTGAGAAGTGTACACTGTAACCAGTGTATAGTCTTTTATCCCTCACCCTCCTCACACCCTTTTCCCCAAGGCCCCAAAGTCCAGTGTATCATTCTTAGGCCTTTGTGTCCTCCTAGCTTAGCTCCCACTTATGAGTGAGGACATAACGATGTTTGGTTTTCCATTCCTGAGTTACTTCACTTAGAATAATGGTCTTCAATTCTATCCAGGTTGCTACAAATGCTATTATTTTGTTCCTTTTTATGACTGGGTATTATTTCATGGTGTGTGTGTGTGTGTGTGTGTGTGTGTGTGTGTGTATCTCACAATTTCTTTACCCACTCTTTGATTGATGGGCATTTGGGCTGGTTCCATATTTTTGCAATGGCAAATTGTGCTGCTATAAACATGCGTATGCAAGTATCTTTTTCATATAACAACATCTTTTCCTCTGGGTAGACACCCAGGAGTAGAATTGGTGAATCAAACGGTAGATCTATTTTTAGTTCTTTAAGGAATATCCATGCTGTTCTTCATAGTGGTTGTGCTAGTTTATATTCTCACCAACAGTACAAAAGTATTTCCTTTTCACCCCATACAAACCAGCACCTATTATTATTATTATTATGGCCATTCTTGCAGGAGTGAGTTGACATCACATTGTGGTTTTGATTTGCATTTCCCTCATAATTAGTGATGCTGAGCATTTTTCTATATGTTTGTTGGCCATTTGTATATCTTCTTTTGAAAATTGTATTTTCATGTCCTTGGCTCACTTTTTGATGGCATTTTTTGTTTTGTTCTTGCTGATTTATTTGAGTTCCTTGTAGATTCTGGATATTAGTTCTTTGTTGGATATATAGGTTGTGAAGATTTTCTCCCACTCTTTGGGTTGCCTGTTTACTCTGCTGATTGTTTCTTTTGCTGTGCAGAAGCTTTTTAGTTTAATTAAGTCCCACCTATTTATCTTCGTTTTTGTTTCATTTGCTTTTGGGTTCTTGGTCATGAAGTCTTTGCCTAAGCCAATGTCTAGAAGAGTTTTTCCAAGTTATCTTCTAGAATGTATACGGTTTCAGGTCTTAGATTTAAGTCTTCAATCCATCTTGAGTTGATCTTGGTATAGGGTGAGAGATGAGGACCCAGTTTCATTCTTCTACATGTGGCTTGCCAATTATCCCAGTACCAAGTGTTGACTAGGGTATCCTTTCCCCACTTTATGTTTTTGTTTGCTTTGTCAAAGATCAGTTGAGGATAAGTATTTGGCTTTTTTTTCTGGGTTCTCTATTCTGTTCCATTGGTCTATATGCCATTTTTATACCAGTACGAAGCTGTTTTGGTGGCTATGGCCTTGTAGTATAGTTTGATGTGGGGTAATGTAACACCTCCAGAGTTGTTCTTTTTGCTGATTCTTGCTTTGGCTATGTGGGCTCTTTTTTGGTTCCATATGAGTTTTAGGACTGTTTTTTCTAGTTCTGTGAAGAATGATGGTGGTATTTTGATAAGAATTGCATTGAATTTGTAGATTGCCTTTGGCTGCATGGTCATTTTCATAATATTGATTCTACCCATCCATGAGCATAAAATGTGTTTCTGTTCATGGTGTCTATGATTTCTTTCAGCAGTGTTTTGAAGTTTTCCTTGTAGAGGTCTTTCACCTCCTTGGTTAAGTATATTCCTAAGTATTTTATCATTTTTTTGCAGCTATTCTAAAAGAGATGGAGTTCTTGATTTGATTCTTAGCTTGGTTGCTGTTGGTATATAGCAAAGCTACAGATTTGTGTACATTAATTATGTATTCTGAAACTTTGCTGAATTCATTTACCAGTTCTAGGAGCTTTTTGGAGGAGTCTTCAGGGTTTTCTAAATATACAATCATGTCATCAGCAAACAGTGACAGTTTGACTTCTTCATTACCAATTTGGATGCCCTTTATTTCTTTCTCTTGTCTGACTGCTCTGGCTAGGACTTCCAGTACTATGTTCAATAGAGGTGGTAAAAGTGGGTATCCTTGTCTTGTTCCAATTCTCAGGGGGAATGCTTTCAACATTTCCCTGCTCAGTATAATGTTGGCTGTGGGTTTGTCATAGATGGCTTTTATTACCTTCAGGTATGTTCCTTCTATGTTGATTTTGATGAGGGTTTTAACCATAAAGCAATGCTGGATTTTATCAAATGCTGGTTCTGCATCTATTGAGATGATCATGTGATTTTTGTTTTTAATTGTTTACATTTTGTTTCATTTATTGACTTATGGATGATAAACCATCCCTGCATCCCTGGTATGAAACCTGCTTGATCATGGTGGATTATCTTTTTGAAATGCTGTTGGATTCTGTTAGCTAGTATTTTGTTGACAATTTTGCATCTATGTGCATTAGGGATATTGGCCGGTAGCTTTCTTTTTTTGTTATGTCCTTTCCTGGTTTTGGTATTTGGGTAATATTGGCTTCATAGAGAGATTTGGTGAGGATTCCCTCTTTCTCTATCTTTTGGAATAGTGTCAATAGGATTGGTACCAATTCTTCTTTGAATGTCTGATAGAATTCAGTTGTGAATTGAGTGGTCCTGGACTTTTTTGTTGTCATTGGTAACTTTTAAATTACCATTTCAATCTCACTCCTTGTTATCAGTGGTAACTTTTAAATTACCATTTCCATCTTGCTGCTTGTTATCAGTCTCTTCAGAGTTTCTAATTCTTCCTGGCTTAATCTAGCAGGGTTGTATATTTCCAGGAATTTATCCATCTCCTCTAGGTTTTCTAGTTTATGCACATAATGGTGTTCATAGTAGCCTTGAACGATCTTTTATATTTTTGTGGTATCAATTGTAATATCTACTGTTTCACTTCCAATTGAGCTTATTTGGATCTTTTCTTGGTTAATCTCACTAATAGTCTATCAGTTTTATTTATCTTTTCAAATAACCAGCTTTTTGTTTCATTTATCTTTTGTATTTTTTGTTTGTTTGTTTCAGTTTCATTTAGTTGTGCTCTGATCTTGGTTATTTTTGTTCTACTGCTGCATTTGGGTTTGGTTTGTTCTTGTTTCTCTAGTTCCTTGAGGTGTGACCTTAAATTGTCTATTTGTACTCTTTCAGACTTTTTGATGTAGGCACCTGATGCTATGAACTTTCCTCTTAGCACTGCTTTTGCTATATCCCAGAGATTTTGATAGGTTTTTTCACTATTATCATTCAGTTAAAAGAATTTTCAAATTTCCATATTTATTTCATTGTTGAATAAATGATTATTCAGGAGCAGGTTATTTAATTTCCATGTATTTGCATGGTTTTGAGCGTTCCTTTTGGAGTTAATTTCCAATTTATTCCACTGTGGTCTAAGAGAGTACTTGATATAATTTCAGTTTTCTTAAATTTGTTGGGACTTGTTTTGTGGCCTATTATATAGTCTATCTTGGAGAATATTTTGTGTGCTGATAAATAGAATGTATATTCTGCAATTCTTGGGTAGGATGTTCTGTAAATATCTGTTAAGTCCATTTGTTCTAGGGTATAGTTTTAGTCCTTTTTTTTGTTGTTGTTGACTTTCTGTCTTGACCTGTCTAGTGCTGTCAGTGGAGTATTGGGATCCCCCAATATTATTGTGCTGCTGTCTATCTCATTTCTTTGGTCTAATAATAATTGTTTTTTAAATTTGGAAGCTCCAGTGTTAGCTGCATATATATTTAGGACTGTGATATTTTCCTGTTGAACTAGTCCTTTTATCATTATATAATGTCCCTCTTTGTCTTTTTCAACTGCTGTTGCTTTAAAGTCTGTTTTGTCTGATATAAGAATAGCTACTCTTGCTTAGTTTGGGTGTCCATTTGCATGGCGTATCTTCTTCCACCCATTTTCCTTAAGTTTATGTGAGTCCTTATGTGTCAGGTGAGTCTCTTGAAGACAGCAGACACTTGGTTGGTGAGTTCTTATCCATTCTGCCATTCTGTATCTTTTAAGTGGAGCATTTAGGCCATTTACATTCAACATTAGCATTGAGATGTGAGGTACTATTCTATTCATCGTGCTATCTGTTGCCTGAATAACTTTTTTATTCATTATGTTATTGTTTTATAGGGCCAGTAAATTTATGGTTTAAGGAGACTCTATCTGGGTGTATTTTGAGGATTTAAGATTTAGAGCTCCTTTAAGCTGTTCTTATAGTGATGGCTTGATAGTGGCAGATTTTCTCAGCTTTTGTTTGTCTGAAAAAGGCTGTATATGTTCTTCGTTTATGAAGCTTAGTTTTGCTGGATACAAAATTCATAGCTGATAGTTTTGTTTAGGGAGGTTAAATCCCTTAAGGATGCCCCAATCCCTTCTCTCTTGTAGGGTTTCTGCTGAGAAATCTGCTATTAGTCTGATAGGTTTTCCTTTATAGGTTGCCTGATGTTTTTGCCTCATAGCTCTTAAGATTTTTTCCTTCATCTTGATTTTAGATAACCTGATGACTATGTACATAGGTGATGATATTTTTGTGATGAATTTCCTAGGTGGTCTTTGAGCTTCTTGTATTTGAATGTCTAAATCTCTAGCAAGGCCAGGAAAGTTTTCCTCAATTATTCCCTCAAATATATTTTCCAAACTTTTACATTTTTTTGTCTTTGTTGGATTGGATTAATTCAAAAGCCTTGTCTTCAAACTCTAAAGTTCTTTCTTCTACTTGTTCAATTCTATTGCTGAGACTTTCCAGTTCATTTTGCATTTCTCTAACTCTGTCCTTGGTTTCCAGAAGTTGTGAGTGTTTTTCATTTATGCTATCTATTTCATTAGGCATTTTTCCATTCATATCCTGTATCTTTTTTTTTTTTTTTTTAATTTCTTTAAGTTGGACTTCACTTTTCTCTGGTGCCTTCTTGATTGGCTTAATAATCAACCTTCTGAATTTTTTTCTGGCAATTCAGAGATTTCCTTTTGGTTTGGATCCACTGCTGGTGAGCTAGTATGATCTTTTGGAGTTAAAGAACCTCATTTTGTCATATTACCAGAATTGTTTTTCTGGTTCGTTCTCATTTGGGTAGACTATGTCAGAGTGAGAGGTAACAATGTGCTAGCAGCCCTCACTCGCTCTCGGCACCTCCTTGGCCTCGGCGTCCACTCTAGCCACACTTGAGGAGCCCTTCAGCCCCTCACTGCACTGTGGGAGCCCCTCTCCGGGCTGGCCGAGGCCGGAGCCGGCTCCCTCTGCTTGCAGGGAGGTGTGGAGGGAGAGGCACGGGAACCGGGGCTGTGCACAACCCTTGAAGGCCAGCATGAGTTCTGGGTGGGTGCGGGCTCCGCAGGCCCCGCACTTGGAGTGGCGAGCCAGTGCCACCGTCCCCAGGCAGTGAGGGGCTTAGCACCCAGGCCAGCAGCTGCAGAGGGTGCACCAGGTCCCCTAGCACTGCCAGCCTGCCTGCACTCAAATTCTCGCTGGGTCTCAGCCACCTCCCCACGGGGCAGGGCTCAGGACCTGCAGTACGCCATGCCCAAGCACCATCTCCCCCGCCTACCTTCCCCCTCCATGGGCTCCCGCATGGCCCAAGCCTCCCGGATAGGAGTCGCCCCCTGCTCCGCAGCACCTGGTCCCATTGACCGCCCAAGGACTGAGGAGTGTGGGCACATGGCACAGGACTGGTAGGCAGCTCTGCCCATGGCCCTGGCGCAGGATCCACTAGGTGAAGCCAGCTGGGCTCCTGAGTCGGTTGGGGACTTGGAGAACTTTTGTATCTAGCTAAAGGTTTGTAAATGCACCAGTCAGCACCCTGTGTCTAGCTCAAGGTTTGTAAACGCACCAATCAGCACTCTGTGTCTAGCTGAAGGTTTGTAAATGCACCAATCAGTGCTCTGTGTCTAGCTAATCTAGTGGGGACGTGGAGAACTTTTGTGTCTAGCTAAAGGATTGTAAATGCACCAATCAGCTCTCTGTGTCTAGCTCAAGGCTCATAAACGCATCAATCAGCACCCTGCCAAAACAGACCAATCAGCTCTCTGTGTCTAGCTCAAGGTTCATAAATGCACCAATCAGCACCCTGTCAAAACAGACCAATCAGCTCTCTGTAAAATGGGCCAATCAGCAGGATGTGGGTGGGGTCAGATAAGGGAATAAAAGCAGGCTGCCTGAGCCAGCAGCAGCAACCCACTCGGGTCCCCTTCCATGCTGTGGAAGCTTTGTTCTTTTGCTCTTTGCAATAAATCTTGCTGCTGCTCACTCTTTGGGTCTGCGCCACCTTTATGAGCTGTAACACTTACTGCAAAGATCTACAGCTTCACTTCTGAAGCCAGCAAGACCACAAACCCACCGGGAGGGATGAACAACTCTGAATGGGAGGAAAGAGCAACTCCAGATGTGCTGCCTTTAAGAGCTGTAACACTCACTGTGAAGGTCTGCAGCTTCACTCCTGAAGTTAGTGAGACCAAAAACCCACCAGAAGGAAGAAACTCCGGACACATCTGAACATCTGAAGGAACAAACTCTGGACTCACCTTCTTTAAGGACTGTAACACTCACCTCAAGTGTCCGCGGCTTCATTCTTGAAGTCAGTGAGACCAAGAACCCACCAATTCTGGACACAAGAGGAACGAGCTGGGACTCAAGGGCTGCTGTTTGGATTCTTTTGTCCAGGGGGGTGGATGTGGTGCTCTCTCTTTTCCCCTAGGGATGGGGCTTCCTGAGAGCAAAACTGCTGTGATTGTCATTTCTCTTCTGGGTCTAGTCATCCAGCGGAGCTACCAGGCTCTGGGCTGGTACTGGAATGTGTCTGCAAAGAGTTCTGTGCTGTGGTCTGTGTTTAGGTCTCTCAGCCATGGATACCAGCACCTACTCTGGTGGAAGTAGCTAGGAAGTGAAGTGGACTCTGTGAGGGTCCTTTGTTGTATTTTTGTTAAGCGCACTGGTTTTGTGTTGGTTGGCCTCCAGCCAGGAGGTGGCACTTTTAAGAGTGCTTTAGTGGTGGTCATATAGTGAGGATACAAGCTTGTCCTGGGGTTGCCTTCGGATAAGTATTCAGGTTTCTCAGGCAGTGGGCAGAGCCACAGAGCTCCCAAGAGATTATGACCTTTGTTTTGACTACCAGGGTGGGCAGGAAAGACCACCAGGTGGAGGCAGGGATAGGCATGTCTGAGCTGAGACTCTCCTCAGGCAGGGCTTGCTGTGGCTGCTGTAGGGGATGGGAGTGATTCCTAGGCCAGTGGAGTTATATAAGTTCCCAGGGGATTATGGCTGCCTCTACTGCTCACACAGGTCACCAGGGAAGTGGGAGAAAGTAGGCAGCCACAGGCCTCACCCAGCCCCCACAAAGCCTGCAGCCCAAAAGAGGCTGGTCTCACTCCCACCATGCCTCCCCAGCCGCCCCACTGGAGCCCGCAGCCCAAAAGGCTGCTCTCAGTCCCCCACAACCCCTGAATTTATCTCCAGGCAGCTGGTGAGCAGGGTTGAGAACTTGCCTCAGGCTACAAGACTCCCAGCTGGCTACAAGCCTCCCAACTGAGAAAGCCAACAGACTCACAGTTCCTCAGCTGTCCCACAGAGCCTGCAGTGACAAACCACTTCCTCCAAAGCTTCTGTGGATTCTCTTGGCTTTCTTGGTATGTTCCTGTGGTAGTTCTTGGAGAAAAACTTCCAATTGTGGGTCTCCACACTCTGCTCTGTCCCTTTGAGTGGGAGCTACAGGTTAGTCCTGCCTCTTATCCTCCATTTTTTTCGCTTCCTTTCTTCCCCTTTAAATTTTTCATCTTCTTGAGGGTAATGAGTAAGCTTGTGGTAACTCAGATAAGGTTCCTAAACCCAATGACATAAATGCAAATTTCTAATTTATGACATAAATGCAAATCTGCCTTTGAGCAAAAGTCTATTCCAGGCTAAATGTGAAGCAACTAAAAGCTCTTTAAGCCATTCTGTCAAGGAACTTTACAATAAAAGTATTTTTCCCAGGGCACCTTGAAGAACTAATATGGATACTTGAAGTAGATTTCTTATTCATTTCTCTTAAATGTATTTGAAATTTATAAGAACAAACATGTGTTCATTCCAATTAAGGACAGATGTGACTAAATTTTATTAATGACCAAGAGACCCCTAACCATCCAGCATGTGGTAATAATAATCAAAAAGGCAAGCTTTTTCTTAAGTCAAAACACCCAAACAAAACAAACAAACAAGAAAAAAACAAAAACTTATTATAGAGGTTCAACTCATATAGACGATATCACAGAAACAGTTATGAAACACTGACTTCTGCAAGAACAGAAGGGGTTCTTTATTGCTCTTTACATAATTTCCTTTTGTAGATGGCATTCTGAGTAGTAACAAGCAACCAGGTTTCAATGCCAACTTTCTGTTGGAGCCTACATTCAGCTCTCACCCTGTAAAATAAAATGATAAAAAATGAGGAGTTTAGGCATGCCATAATGCACTCACACAGACTCAGAAGTCAGTACCCACTTGACATTATCCTCCTGGAAAGTACAGCATCTGCGACTTACTTGAATTTGGTTTTTAGAAGTCTGTGGAGGGGTTGCATTTGTAGATGAAAATGCAGGATGAAAACTGTATCACCCTGGGAAGTTGAAGCTCTTACGGTTCTCTGAAGTAAGTCTATCATGATTAGTAACTACTTTGGGAATACGGAATGTCAGCTGCACTGATATCAGTAATAGCAACAGGAGTAATAATAGTCACCTTGCTTGAGCATTCATTGACCAGCCTTAATGCTAAATGCAGAAGACTGGTCATATCATTTTACCTTCAGGACAATTCTTAATGTAGGTATTACCACTTTATAGGAAGTATCAAAGTCTCAAGAAAAATGGATAACCTGCTCAGGTTCACATAGGGATAGACATGGGCTTGGAGTCCCAGTACTCTATTGACTGTTCTTTGATTAATTACCCCTCCTCCATGTTTTTGGACTATCTGATGCTGTCACCTGATAAAGGATTTAGTAATGCAGTTTTTCAAGTCAATACTCTGCTGAATCCAAAGTTAGGGCTCATTCACTGATTCACTCACTGGACCCATTCATGTTGCCTTGACACCTTGGCTCAGAGTGAGCTTGAAGTCTCACAGGTTTCCATCACAATTTGATGTCCAAATCTGTACAAGTATTGCTGCCAATTGCTGGTTTGGGGCTTTTCAATTACATGAGGCATAATTGAGTAACTATATCAAAGATTTCTTATTTAAATATAAAACTTCAGGATATAAATATCACTAAGCAGCCACTAGCTGCCCAATTTCTTATTGAGGAGGCCAAAGAATAAAAACTCTGCTCATTCAGAGAAGAAAAAGTGTAAATGCTCATGAAAATCAAAATAATCTTTTAGCTCTATTTCTCCAGTTATTCTTTCCTGCATTTAGACCAAATAATTGTGACAAGTTCCAAAAGCTTTCCCCCCTCTTTACCAACCTCCTACATGGTAAAGTTATTTAACACAGTCTTATTTTAGTGGAAGTAACAGGGTTATATCTTGCAAGAACATAGAACGCATTTCGTATTTTTTGAGTGGAAAACTAACTGCTAAACCCAAACTAGTCTATACTTTTATAACAGGGCCTCAAAATAATGTGGGAACAGGTGCATTTGTGCCTGGTTTTCTTGCATCCCACAGGCTATCAATAGGTTTTTATCTGGTTTACTACGGAGGGTCCCTACAACCTAGGTCCTGCCAACTCTGTTGAAGAGGGAAAGAAGATGGATAATGGAAAAAGTTAGAAGAGCACAGGGAAATGATAAGAACAGCAAGAATCTAACTCCAGAGACATGTTTTCCTTTCTTTCTAGGAAATTAAAAAAACCAGAGTAGAGAAATGATTTGTCTTGAGGGACACTAAAGCCAGAGGAAAGAGAAAAGGACACCTTTCTTCCCTCGTGGTCAATGTCTCTAGGCAAAACATAGCACAGCAACAGAAAACAGAGTAAGAGTTGACTTTTTTTCCGCACCTAACTGGTTCATAGCAGCATCTTTGCTCTTTTCTCCCCTACCCCATCCCCAACTGCAGTGATCTCTCAGATGACTGGTGCTGAATGCTGCCTAGGTGACACAGCTGCTCAACAGAACAGAAGAAAGAGCCTCCTCCCCTGAAGCTTGTGGCCTCCTGGTCCCCACAGCCATGCCCCCACCTGCTGCTACCGACCCTCTTCACTCCCTCTACATCCCTAGTGAGTCATAAAGGGCTTGACTAGGGAGAATTTTTACAGATCTTCCTTTTCAATTTGCAAAAGCTCCCAAGGTGATTATGCTGTGCAGCTGTCCTCCCATTCCCATGCAAAAGCCGTTGACTTAGTTTCTCCCTGCTGCCCCAATCCGCATCTCCAGAAAGGATACAATTTGCCCAAGATCACACAACCAAGTTTGGGGTAGGAGGAACCCAGGACCCCTGAATCTCAGTTCTGTGCTTTTTCTGCCAAAGCGTTTCTCCTATTGTAAGACAGGGGCTTTTAGTAATGCCAAATAGACAAATATTGCACATTCTCACTCATATTTGAGGGCTAAAAGGTGGATCTCATGGAGGTAGAGAGTAAAAGGGTGGATACCAGAGGCTGGGAAGGGAAGGGTGGAGGAGGAATGAAGAGAAGTTAAGGGGTATAAAAATACATTTTAGAGAAATGGAATGAGTTCTAGTATTTGACAGTAGGTAAATTAGAGCCAACAATAATTTATTTATATTTCAAAAGAGCTAGAAGAGAAGATTCGTAATTCTCTCAAAGCAAAGATAAATGTTTGAAATGATGGGTATACCAGTTACTGATTTGGTCATTAAACCTTGTATACAGCTATCAAAATATCACATGTACCCCACAAAATATGTACAACTATTACATTAGAGCCAGGCACAGTGGCTCATACCTGTAATCCTGGCACTTTGGGAGGCCAAGGTGGGCAGATCACTTGAGGTCAGGAGTTTGAGACCAGCCTGGCCAACATGGTGAAACCCCATCTCTACAAAAAATATAAAAAATTAGCCGGGTGTGGTGGTACACACCTGTAATCCCAGCTATTTGGGAGGCTAAGGCTGGAGAATTGCTTGAACCCGGGAGGTGGAGGTTGCAGTGAGCCAAGATCATGCCACTGTGCTCCAGCCTGGGCAACAGAGCAAGACTCTGTTTTTTCTTTTTTCTGAAAAAAGAAAAAAAAAAAGAATATAGAGAGCTGTCTGCAGGGTTCTTTTTTTTTTTTCTCTTTTTTTATAATTTGCTGACGGGAACAGTAACTGAAGTCTTGTCTGCTGAATCGGCCCAGGAGCTGGAAATGCAAAGTGACCGGATCTACAGCTCACCTGCTAAGACTCTGCCCTCCCGGTTTTATGATTCTCCTGCCTCAGCCTCCGCCCGCACGCTGGGACCTACATGTGCGCACAAGACCACCTCCCCGGCTAAAAGGTTTATTGATACTATATTATGTAGATGCACAGCAAAGGTACTTCACCGGGTTAGCTCCAGGTATAATTGGTCATCAGAATTCTGCGGTTGTATATATATGTTGACATCCTACACTAAAAACCAAGCTACATCAACGACCGGACCAGCCCTTAGCGTCTGCTCGTGATCCGCCCATCTCGCCTCCAAAGGTTGCTGGGATTACAGGCTTGAGCCACCGCGCCCGGCCTGCAGGGTTCTAAGAGAGGAAAACAAAGAAAAAAAAGATTAAATATTGATTTAGCTTTCCCCTACCTCTGGGGCAATTGCAACTGCTTATAAAGACCTTGGAATAAAGACAATTGCAGCTGCTTACAAAAACTGGCAGAATTTGAGGACTGAAGCTATGGGAAGAACGTGGTCTAAGCATCCTCCTCTGGATGAAAAAATGCACAGAACAGAGGTCTCCCTTAGGTCCAGCCTTGAAGCCTTGAAACATCTCACTGGGGCAACCAAAAAATAGGGCCTCAGGATCCTGAACTTCACCCAGTTCTCCAAAAGTGTTGACCCACTTCCTGTGCCCTCCCTACTGCAGTTGTGCGTGGAATCCTTTGCAGCTGGAAAGAAATGCATCAAAATATCAGGGAGTAGAGCTAGTGATAACTTTAATGTCGTAAAATACTTCTCATATTTTCCAAATTTTTTTCCATAAACTTATATTGGCTTTATAATTAGAAAAATACATAAGTACCCTTCCCAAAATGAAGGCAACGGCTCTTAGCATAGTTGTTTACAAATGGAAGCGTTCTCCAGTCCCCGGCATTTCCATGAGCTCTTCCTGCATTGGGCAATGGCTGAGTGATGGAGTGATGCCTTATCAAATCTAAAGTTAAGGAGCCGAGCTGAGCAGTTCACGCCTGTAGTCCCAGCTACTTGGGAAGCCGAGGCAGGATGATCACTTGAGCCCAGGAGTTTGAAACTGCCCTGAACAACATGGCAGGACTCCATCTCTGAAAAACAATTTGGGTCTAAACAGACATGCAAAGTCTTCTCTGCTGGTAGCCTGGTTTCTTTCTATAAGATATTTTTAGGGTATCTATCCATCCATCCATCCATCCATCCATCTACTCACTTACCTATTTATCTATCTAACTACAGAATTGTCATTTTCTCTATATCAAAGTCTATTGACCCACTGTAAACTGTCAGATTGACTTCTCAGAAGGATCAATTAATTTCTGCTGTTTCTTGAGGGGAGGGTGGGGTAAGGTGGGTGTGTACATTTATTAGCCGGGCGAGGTGGTGGGCGCCTGTAGTCCCAGCTACTCGGGAGGCTGAGGCAGGAGAATGGCGTGAACCCGGGAGGCGGAGCTTGCAGTGAGCTGAGATCCGGCCACAGCACTCCAGCCTGGGCGGCAGAGCGAGACTCCGTCTCAAAAAAAAAAAAAAAAAGAAAGGCAAACCTGTGAGTATTCAAATTGCTTAGAATGTGAAACAGATGCCACAGCTAAGGGCCAGTTACAGCTAAGTGTAGCTGACTTAACTGTACTGGTCCTTCCTTGCAATTTGGCCCTTGAAACAATTTTAATCCTCCCCGTTTCAAGACCAAAAGCTGAAACAAAGGACATAAACACACAAGGCAGTGAAACCTTAGCAGCTACTTTCAATCTGAGTTAATTGTTTCTCGAGGTTCTGCCAGTGATTTATGCCATCTATAAGCATGCTCAACTGCCACTGGGCCCCCCAGGGGCAGAAAAGGACCTGATTTCACGGAGGAGGTGGCTTTTGTTGTAAGCCTGTTCCCTCCTGGAGCTCTGTGTGATGCTCTTTTCCTGGGATTCCCAACCCAGCCTGCTGCATGATCACGGTGTGTAGCAGGGGAGGGCTGAGCAGTCCAGGCAGATACCCATGAAAACTGCGAGGACCCCACACTCCCCACCCAGATCTGCACAAGAGCCTCCTAAGGGACCGGTGTCCTTTGTGTGTGAGAAGAACTTCTGCCCCTGAAATGGGAGGAAGTAATAGAGATTAAGTGTGGAGTCATTTTCACCATGGTCTCTATGTGCATTGAAGTAAAGAGACTATGTTTTTGTATACATTCCCCAGTTTAGAAGAAGGGATAAAGATTTGGTAGCTTTTAGTTCAATATTGCTTTGCAGGGGTTGTAGAAAAGGGGTGGTGGGTCTGAGATTTATGAACACAAATTAGTCATCACATGAATAAGAAGAAGAATAGAAAACAGTCATAAAGGCAGGAGGCTTGGGATATGAATTCTTTCATTTTGTCCCTATGGACACAGCCTACATGTAACAGAATATATTCCCCCTTGGAGTCTATCCTAATATAAAGAGCTATTTACCTATTGATGAAGTCCCAGTTTTCCATAACAGATACACACAGTATGCTAGGAATGATTGTGGGTGCATAGGGACATTGCTTATTCCTTAGACATACGTATTAGTCCCACTTGATAGATGAGAAAACAGAGGCTTCCACAAGCCAAAAAAACAAAAAATAAAAAAAATCCTTCACACAGCTAATTAGCTACAGAGCACCTGCTCTTTTAATTGACCCAGCTTGCCTAATTCTAACAGTCTTGTTGGAAAACTAACTGCTCCTTTCCATCAGCTCTCTTGAAGGCATCATGTCTGTGCCCTAATGATCATGAGTCCTAGTCCCCCATGTGGGGCACCCAGCATTTACCTCCAGTAAAACTGTTTTCTCACTTGACTGTGATTCCTGCTTTTTATAAGACAAGGCATTCAGGATTTCCAGAGCCCCCTACTGCAGTCATTCTCATCTGATCAAGCACATTGGCATGGTGAGTTGGAGCCTAACAAGGAACCAACAGAGAATGTGAAGAAGTGAATTGCCACTAATTTTAATGCATAGTTAATGCAAGTGGAGCATGTGCTCAGAAAGGGCTCTACTGCTTTTCTGGAAAATGCCCTTCCACACCAATTGTTTTTAAGTGTTAGTTCTGATTAATTATGTGCTATCTTCTCTCTCTCCCCCCGACCTCCGATCCATGTTTTTCTCCCTCCCTTTCTCTCTTTTTTCTCCTTCTCTCTCCCCATTTCCTTCTCCCTCTTCATAAAAAGCACTGTAGATAACCATGCATCTCTTTCTCCCTGTATATTAATTTTTCAGCATGTCTACTATTGAAAAGGATTAGGAAAAAGGAACAAGTCAGTAGTTAATATGATCTAAAACTCTCCCAAAGCCTGAAAGACACATCACCACCTGTGCTCCAGCTTTGGCACGTGCTTGGCAGCAAATTGCAAGACTGGGAGGTCATAATCAGGAAAACAGAAACACATTACATTTTAATAATCACCTACCTTTTCAATAGCTTTGAGCTTTCACATGTCACCTCCAGTTACAGGGAACTAAAATCAACCTTCAAGCCCTCTCCCTTTCCGCTCAGCAGAAAGAACAGCAGACAACTGGTGACAATTGTTGAAGGGAAAGAACCAATAAATATAAGCTGCATGCTCAAAGCAATTCAGCAAAATCAAGTTCATCAACTTCTCAGCATGGATTTTGTTTTATTCTAAATCAGATACTCATTAATGGGGACCAGTCTTTGAATCATCATTTTATTTACACTAGAGAAATGCAAGACATATTGCCTGGCCACGGAATGAAGTGGTTCTCTCGCTGCTCAGTTATAGGTATTTCCTTCTGTAGCCTTCTGAATTTTCATGCTAATGGAAAACACCCAGACCAGATGCTCACTAGTAATAAGTTAAAATGACACTGGAAAGTAAACAATTTTTTTTTTTTTCAGACGAGATGTTGCTCTGTCACCCAGGCTGGAGTGCAGTGGCATGATCTCAGCTCACTGCAACCTCCATCTCCCAGGTTCAAGCAATTCTTCTGCCTCAGCCTCCCGAGTGGCTGGGATTACAGGCACCTGCCGCCATGCCCCGCTAATTTTTTCCTTTTGTATTTTCAGTAGAGACAGGGTTTCCCTATGTTGGCTAGGCTTGTCTTGAACTCCTGACCTCAGGTAATCCACCTGCCTCAGCCTCCCAAAGTGCTGGGATTACAGGCATCAGTCATCATGCCCAGCAACAATTTTTAAATTTTTTTTTAAAAAGCACAAAGAACAAATGGCATGACAGGCAAAAAATGAAAAATCTTACCTACCTCAGATGTCAGAATCAAATCATAGGGATTATGCTAATTAAAAGGAGAACCACTGACCAACTCCCTTTAGAGTTTGTGGGACAGTCATGCCCTGGTTTGAGACAATGCCTGTCTTCTTGTCATCCTGCTAGGAAATAGGGCCACAGACATGCTTGCCCTTCTTCACAGCTGTGTCTTCCCAGCTCCCATCATAGAGATCAACACATACTAGATGCT
Organism: Rhinopithecus bieti; assembly: GCF_001698545.2. Lineage (NCBI taxonomy): Eukaryota > Metazoa > Chordata > Mammalia > Primates > Cercopithecidae > Rhinopithecus > Rhinopithecus bieti. The sequence continues at coordinate 713,727 of NW_016809658.1, forward strand.
CAATAAATGTTGGTGGAATGAAAAAACATCTGCATTCTGGGAGGTGCCCTTTCTCTGTTAAAGGTTAAGAATATTTTAATTCACTAATAATCAACATCGTTTTTAGTCTGTAGGCAAAAAATTAACATTCCCCTCCAACGCCACTCTGATTTGATGTGAGAACCATTCAAGTGAAATCTTTGCCACCCATTTCCTCCACCACTCAGCACTTTTCCTCTAGATTTAGTTTAGCTAGACAGAAACCTCAACACTGTAGGTACTGGCTGCCTTTCAGTCATTTGCACTTGTAAAGAATTCTTCCCATCTTCAAGCGCCCTAAGGAGATGCTCCTCAGAGGGTGGTGGAAGGTTAGGCACTGTGCAATGGGTGGCAGATACATCATTTGCTCTTAGAAAGTTTTGCTTGTTTGTTTTTTGAGATGGAGTTTCACTCTTGTTGGCCAGGCTGAAGTGCAATGGCCCGATCTCGGCTCACTACAACCTCCACCTCCCGGGTTCAAGCAATTCTCCTGCCTCAGCCTGCCGAGTAGCTGGGATTACAGGCATGGGCCACCACGTCTGGCTAATTTTGTATTTTTAGTAGAAACGGGGTTTCTCTATGTTAGTCAGGCTGGTCTCGAACACCCAACCTCAGGTGATCCGCCTGCCTCAGCCTCCCAAAGTGCTGGGATTACAGGCGTGAGCCACCATGCCCAGCCAGAAAGCTGGTTTATTTTTTTCTTTCTTTTTTTCTTAAGATAACAGAGCCAGTCAGAACTGATGCCTGCTCTCGTAGGGGGCTGTACTGGTTGTGCTTTGTACCTTGTGTGAAGTTATAAAGAGGAAGGCACACCAAGAAGCCTCTTGTGAATCAGTTAACAGAATACCTTACAACATGCCATGCATCTAGTTTCCACTCTTTCAGGAGGCTGTGCGGTTTTCAGGATTTCGTACAACCTCTCTCAATTCTGTGTTGTATTTTCACAGCGTTTTCCAGTTCATAAGCATTAAACATAATTATCTCATGTTACCCCGAGATAATACTCTATGAGGTAGGTATTATTCTCATCCTTCCAGATGAGGAAGCTTATTTTAAATCATTGCCATTCTCAATAATAAGTGACTCTCTTTGCACAGCACCATGGTGTTCTCAGAGAGACCTTTGACCTTCTGATTAATTGCTCACTCTTCTCGTGATCTCCAGGACCTCCTTCCCTTGTATCTCCTATCTTTAGCCAAGATGCTTCTTGATAGGTAGATTCCTTTCAGTGTTTTTATTATTTTTTTTCCTGTGATACCTTGACCTAATCAGAGAAAGCCATCTGAATCTCTAAAATAGACAATTGTCTGACAAAAAAAAAAAAAGACAAGGAAAAGAGATGTTTCTGAACTTGAGGATTTTGGAGAGCGACCCACACACAGATGGTGTGTGATATTCACTATATACCAAATGCTGGTTTCCATGCCTGGCTCCTTGTTGCTATTTCCTGGTCACTTTGAACGGACTTATCAAATAGAATAGATTCCTTGATACATATGTTGGTATTTGAAGTCCTGGTGGGAACAAGGCCTTCCATTTGTTTCAAGTTTTACTCTTTAAAAATGTTTATAAAAACCCATCTTAGAAAAGGAATCTCAGTCAAAACCCACTATGACTTTGGTGTCCACCCATTTCAAGGAATGATGCCAACCACTAGGATTGTTATTAAGAACAACTCCTACAGGCTGCATTCTCTGCAGGGAAATTGATTAAGATTCCTGGAGATGCCCCAGACAGATGCTGTTAATATAAGTTTCAGAAAGTAGAATGTTGAGACTTGAATATGAGGGCACCCAATAAATAATATTTTTCTTCCTCTCCCAAGTACTGAATCAAATGAAATAAAAAACAGTTAATATTTGGAGGCTCAACTGCCATCCTCATTGCTGAAAAGACCCAGGAGAAGGATATACTTTGGGGTGAGAACCAAGAAGCCTTGATAACTTCCTGTATGTCCCTTTCTCTCTCCTATTTAGACCTGGGAACAGTTGACTCAACGAAGTTTTAGTCTGCAGAGCAGATACCTTTATCCATAATCCTGTCTTAAACTGGTCTGGGTGGAAAGAGCAGTAGGAGAATAGACTAATTAAGCTCTATCCAGCCAAGAAACAAGAAACAATGCCTGCTGCCCACTAGTTCTGAATTCATTCCTCCTCTGTGTGGGAAAATCACTTGACCTTTGTGGGCCTTGATGTCTTCAGCTTTAAAAAAGGGGGGGTCAGGCTGGGAGACAGCTATGACCCAATCTAGGTCTGGAATTCTATGGTTAGCCCCCACAGTGACCCTGATGAGATCCAAGCCACATTGTGCTTTCTCCCTTAAGGTGTCAGTTCCCTTTGCTGAGGTTCGTGGTCAAAGATCACACCCCTGAGACTCACCAATCACCTCCTAAAGGATGGCGATCGTGAAGGTGACTCAGTGTCCATCTGCCTCCACCACCAGAAAAATCACTCCAAGTGCACAGGTCAGGAGGAGCATCTCCGACCACAAAGAGCACTTTGTCATCAACACTACTCCCTGGGAATATATAGGCCTGTCTGTTTCCTAATGATTCCAAGGCAATACTCAAGAACACTATTATGAAGATTATGTTGCAGCTGGCCGGTGAAGAACAATGAAAAACCAAGGTACTAGAGACTGTGGATTCTAAATTTGGCTTAGCAATAGCAAGCAATGTGTCCTTCATATCTCTGGGCCTCTCTCCTCAGATACAAGGTGATGGCATTAGCAGTTTTCAAGCTTGTTTTCCCCTTTTAAAAAATATAAACTCTTAGATGGAATCTTAATATATAATATGAGTAAAAATAAAACTGCTCTTCTCCTTGTGAAGGGAGACTCTCTGATCCATGCCACTTTTCTCCCTCCCTCTGGGTATCATCTCCAGCCCCAACCATGCTGAACCCTTAGGTTTCATGGATCACTAGCCTGAGAAGAATTTCCCTGTGTCAGGCTAACTTTGGGGGCAACATAGCATCCTGATGTCATATCCATTTGACAGCCCACCTAGTTTTCCTGCAGCTCTATACCGGTTAGTTCTGAGAAACCATTAAAGAAAAACTGAATCGTGGGCCAGGCATGGTGGCTCAACACCTGTAAAACCAGTACTTTGGGAGGCCAAGGCAGGTGGATCATCCAAGGTCGGGAGTTCAAGACCAGCCTGGCCAACATGGTGAAACTCTGTCTCTACTAAAAATACAAAAATTAGCCAGGCGGTAGTGGCACATGCCTGTAATCCCAGCTTCTTGGGAGACTGAGGCAGGAGAATCGCTTGAGTCTGGGAGGCAGAGGTTGCATTCAGCTGAGATCACACCACTGCACTACAGCCTGGGTGACAGAGTGAGACCCTGTCTCAAAAACAAAAGAAAAAGAAAACCTGAATCATGGGTCTACAAGTGATGTGAGCCAATTATTAACAGAGTTAGAAAATAAAGACAGCAAACAAAATATACTTGAGCTCTCAGTGCAAGACTAAACTTTGTCTCAACAGGGAGACTGAGAGAATAGGGTGGAGCATAAAGGGACAGCACTATTATTAAATAATTTAGCTAAAAAGATATTCTTCTCACTACTCCATGATGCACAGTCCAGACACACAGAGTGAGGCTTTTACCATGAAGAAATGTGAGGAGGGCAAGGTTCCTCTCCTGAGAGAATGCCTCTCTCTCACACGAAACATGAAGAGTTTTGGCCTTCAGAAGAGCTGGCCCCATCCTCCGGTCAGCCAGCCCCTCGTATATCTCCTCTGCATGTGTTAATTCTTTTGAAGGTGATGGAGGTTCTTTGCATGGAAGATATATGCAGCTCGATGGCGGGAAGTGAGATCCTAATTATCTGCAGCTGACAACCTTTCAGGGCCCATTATAAAAGAAACGTCTGCACCAGGCCCTCAGAGCCCTATATCCCAGCTCTAGGGAGTTTGAGGGAGCAACAAGGAGCGATTCTGAGAGCCTGATTTATCAGGGAAGATTAGAAGAGTTACATCTATAGTCTGGTGAAACAATGACAGAGGGGGAGCAGGCTAATGGTTGACAAAGGGGCAGAAGAAAGAAAAGAGATTTATGTAGCCTGGTTCGAGGATGAGCAATCAGAGGCAAGGAATGAAATGAAGACGGGAAAGAAAGTCCTGAGTAAATATCAGGGAAACTTTCTGCATTGATTTATTAGACAGATGAGCAAATCTTCCAAATGAGGCTTCATCCTCACCCAGAGAAAAAGCGAGCCTACATAAATGTGTCACGGCCATTTGTCTCTGTCACTGTGGGACCAGTCATGATACCTAGCTTGGCTTTCTATCTTTCTCTTGATGAGTGTCCTTAAAAGTCAGAGTCGACCCTTTTCTGAGATCTCTATGGAAGCTCTGAGAGGCTCTTAAAGGGAGTGGAGCACATGTCTGCAATTCTAGGCTCAGCCACTTGCTAAACATTGCCAAAACTTATTATCTACTTTACAGTTTTCAGAGGAGACAGAATGCACTTGTCCATGGTACCCAGCCCAAAATCTCCCTGGGGATGGAGATGGGCTTATGCTCAGGAGAAAAGTCAGGATACATCAAGATTGCATTGATGTTCTGTCAACAGGGGCATATGGAAATGTTCTGATGAATTATACCACCTACTGAGTGCCTCCATCTGATTCTGACCTGGATAGAGAATCTCTTACGTGCTCCTTCAGTTCCTCCCAGACTCTCCTTGTACCAAGCACTCCCGTAGCAACCTGTTCTGCCTAGGCTCCATCTAACACTCTGCAGACTCCACCTGACCCACCTGGCCTCCTGTCTTGGGGCTTCCCTGTTGCTACAGAGAAGCAGGATGCCCAAGAGCCCACCAAACACCCACCTTATGCAATCTGAAAGTGATATGGAGTTAATGTACAGTGGGGAAGAATTTGGCCCGTGGGAGATGGGAGCTGGTAGATAAATTCCTTCCGTCTCCTCCCAGATACACTATCTGGTTATGCAGTTTGTGTGGCTTCCTGGGGGTACAGTCCTGCAAGAACAAGCAATTAGTCAGACTTCAGTGGCAGCCAGAGGGGTAAGACATCCTAATGGCTCTCCCTCCTTCCCTTTCCCCTCACCTCTGCTCCCTGAGACGTACCTTCTAACAGAATAATACAACAATTTTCACTAAAGTTATGCTTTCTTGGGGATCCCAGGCTAAAATGTGACCAAATGATTGTTGGAGAAGAGTTAGTACACTGTCTGAATAATGGCATGAATGTCTTTGGTTATTTGGCCTGGGCACCTGATCCAGACATTTCTCCTAGAAATTCCATAGAATTGTCTCCTTCCAACCTCAACCCCCTAATGGGGACCCCATGACTGACTCCCATTACAGTCCTGACACTGAGGTATTTTGGTGTCTCCACTGGCTTACTCTATTGGAGACCGAGCTGGAGGACCAAGCCAGGTTGGTATTTCCTATGCTGTCCCTGATGGAAACTGAGATGTAATACACAGGTAAGTCAGAAATCTGGGGTACTGATGGTCAGCCCCTTGGAGGTCACCCGGGAGGTCACTGACTAGTCTGTGGCCTTTCCATTCAGCTGTGAGGTCCCCCTACCACAACTATCTTTGATTCTATTCTTTGTGTCACAGGCATTACAAGTCTAGTTAAGCACTGGCAAATTCAGAATCTTCAAAAGATCTTAATCTCCATATTACCAAAAACCCAGTCTTTGGCCCTCCAAAGAGAGGCTCTGCAACTCTATATTCTCTGTAAATGCTAAGGACTTTTCCCCTTGTTTTGTTTTAGTGTGTGTTTTAAGTTCAACTGTTTTATGCCCCCCACCAAAAGAAAAAAAATTCCTTTGTAACCCATTATGGGTTAGTGAATTCCCAAACCGTTCAAAAATACTTTAAAGTTCTTTTGGGACATAGCCAGATACTTAATATTGTATTACATTTTATAGTTGTCACTTAATCAAGCTATTTAATATTATAGTACATTTTAAAACTGTCACTTAATCACATTTTCTTGACCCTTTTATGGGAATTAAAGATCACTGTAGATAAAAAATGGCATGCTTTAGTTTAAATAGATTCAGTATGTCCAGTTTGACAGTTACTTCTGAGACATTAAAAGAATTTTCTGTGATTAATGTGACCCACACACGTTAAATGGTGTAATGTTCCATTTCTTCAGCCATTAGCGGAAACAGCATCAGACAGAAGGAGCCAAAATGTAGCCAACTGTATGTAAAGCCGGGTGGTGGGGTGGGGAGGGGGGAGTCTAAAGATAATATAGAGCCAGGCAGCCTGAGATAAGAGGGAGATTTCTACTGATTTAATATTTGCTTTCTCTGGGCATCTCGAGAGTGAAGTCGGAGGAACACAAAGGTCAGACGCTGGTAATGGAGTGGGTGCCGGTCCGGCAACATAGCTCTGGTCAGGGACCGCTTTTCACCAGGGTGCTGCATCTCAGGCAGGCGAGCGCAGTTCTTCGGTGCTTATTATAAATGATTGATGAACGTTGCTTCTACATTTAGAAAAGCTCTCTAAATGGACATTTACTCACAAGAAAAAAAAAAAAAAACCTCTTCTGAAAGGTCTGTCCCTGGAACGGTTTTGTTTATGGCACCGCGATAGTTCTGGGCAATTAATCCAGAATTGCGTCAGTGAAAGATTTTATATTCTTAAGTGTTCACTCATGTAGTTAAATTATGTCCTTTTTCAAACATGTTTCAAAGAATTGTACTGGGTTTTAAAAATCCTGGTCCCTAAATCCTACTTGTTTGTTTAATTAATCTGAAAATAACTACTCCTGCTCTGTTTCTTAATCACAGATCAGATACACTGTATTTGTTAGCAGCTGTGAATGAAAGCATGTCCCAGTGTGTTTTTCTTGATTGTTTAATAAGAGTTGAATAATACCCTATTTAATCCGTCAAGTAGGACATTACAATAACATTGATCTTTTGTATAACAGCAAATTTGTTTGATAACAGAATAGAATAGAATATAACCAAATCAGTGTCAGAAATGCATTTCAGAGGATCCAATTAAAAACACCCATACACACGCCAGATACTGAGCGACAGGGCAAAGAAACCAGGCACAGCAAGACACAGAGGGTCCAGAAGGAAAATCTAGCTTTGCAAAATGCCCAGACCTTACTCAGATGACACAAGACAAACACTTCACTGCAAGGACTCCACATCCTCGGCATGTGCCCATTTTGGCTGATCAGGGTCAACCTACTCTAAGGTCAGAATGGACACACCAGACCCTTAGGTAGAGGCCTATTGTGCTCCTCCTTTGTTGGTTCAAATGCTGTAATTCCTGGGGTCAAAGATAGCCAGATTCTGCATCACTTAGCACCTCTCCTTTGCCCTCCAGCTACCACATTGCAAGGGCTCCTTGGGGATGCTATTGTCCACAGCCCAGCATCCTTCCCCTGTCTCCAAACCTGTATGTGAGACACCCTTGCTTTTCAGCACCCTTTCTCTCCGGGAAGGAACTGGTTCAGAGGATCATGCAAGACCACATCTTTGTGGACTTTATTTAGGAGGACAAGGTCAGCCCTAGTGTTTATTTGCACACATGTTTATTCGATGTTTACAATTGTACCCTTCCCTTCAGAATCCAGCACGGAGGTGTAACAAAGCCGCTCTCTACATGCCAAAAACAGATAATGCTGCAAAGAAGAGAAAAGGAGGTATAGCAACAAACACAAATTCTCAAAGTGCTCAGTTTTGAGAGTCATTATCTTGTTCCAAAAGTTTAGTCGGCTGTGTTTCACACAAAGCTGTTCGTTACACACACACAGACACCCCACATACGTCTTGGAAAAATAATTGTTGAGATCAACTAGTTGTGTACAAAATACCAAATTGTTTAAGTAAATTAAACCTTTTTTTCGTCAGGATGATTTATGTGCAGACACCAACTAGATTCAATGTGATGTCCCTCTCCTAGACAAGGTGCTAGTATAGCCAGCCAATAAGCAGCGGAGGGGATGCAGAGAATTCTCTTTATGTCACGTTGGGGGAAGGACAGTTGTATTTGAAGATGCTCCTAGAAAAATAAATAAATAGCCATTGGAAACACCTGCACTCTCTTTAGGAGTTTTTTATTAATTTTCATAAAAGCATAAACCTCACCTTTTGAAGAAGACAGAATGAAAGATCATAAATGTAGGGTCTGTCATTTACCAGTGAGCATAAGGTGAGAAGACAAAAAAATACATATTATCAAATTTCCTAAATCAACCTGAAGCTGTGCTGATGGCTTTCTGCTAAACCACAGTGCAGGAGAAATTTAATTGTTACTACATTTTAAAAACATTTACACCTCACACCCGAATTTTCTCTGTCACACTTCGTCTTCATCTCCTCAAAGAGGGGAAATATCCAGGATGATCTCGTGGATCTAGAAAGTTGAGGAGTCTTTGTTTTAATTCCTCCTTAGTTTTTCCTCACCAGCCTCCCCCATCTGACATTATTATAATTCCTTTCCTGCCTTTCCATTCGCTTCCTCCTTCCTTATTCTTTTGTTCTGTGACTAATCTTCCCTTTTGTATTAATGAAGTCCTTTGTAGTTTCTTTTCAAATCTTCAAGTGGATCCCTTTGTGACATGTTTTTTATTCTTTTTTTTTTCTTTTTTACCTGATAGGGCCTTTTTAAACAACCCATGAACATTATTAATACTTCCATCCTCTTTGGCACTGTACCACAGACCTTAAAACATTCTATTACATTTCTGATCTGAAATGGCTTTCTCTTGACCCAGAAGTATTGGCAAATTACAGACCCCAAGCCAATCTTTTATGGAGAAGGTCTGAGAGCAAGTGGTAGCCTTTCAAGTACTTAACCATGGAGTCATAATGTCTATGACAAATAGCCTCTTGCTTTGCAGTTACGGCTAGTTTACTATGCGTATGGCTAAGAGAGCGCCCCTTAAAGTGGTCAGGGACTTTTTCCTAAACCCCCTCCCAGGTGTCACATCACTCCTTTTTACTGGTCTTGTTAGAGGGACAGCATTAGCCCCACAGATCACCAGAGCTTCCTGACCAGCTGCCAGGCTGTAAAGCATGTGGAATTGGGGTGGTCGATCCAAAGACATCAACATGTCACTCTTGATGATCATTCATCTGCAACAGAAATAGCCCATGGTGCCTCAGAAATCGATGTGGAGACCACCGCTCTTCAACATTATTGCCACTAATTATTAAGATGAATGCAGTGATTAATGGGAGCAATGCTTTTGCGCTTTATGCAAATGAAGAGCTCATGCATATACATGGCGGAGGGGGTTCACCAACCTGGTGCCCAGAACAACGTTGCTGTTCAGCCCCCTTATTCAGCTGTCACTGTGACCCAGGTGCAACAACTTAGAGCGATTTAAAAAGAAATGCTAAAAATGAATTGTTGATCAGCAGCCTCAGGCAGCCTTTTGGAAATTCCCTTCTATTTCTATGAGGGCTGTGCCTTGATTAGGGAGAGCTCAATCAAGGAAATAACCAGGGTTGTTAAGGATGCTGATAGCCTATGGTCCTGCATTGGCGATGTCTGGAGGAAAGAATGGATGAGGAAAGAGAAAGCGCAACTTACACTGTGATGAGACGGTAAACTGAGGCAAGCCAACCTCTCTGGGTTTTAGTTTTCTCCTTGGCAAAAATGAGGGCATTCAATTAAATACTATAAAGCTCCTTCAGGCTGGGAGCGGTGGCTCACGCCTGTAATCCCAGCACTTTGGGAGGCCGAGGCGGGCAGATCACTTGAGGTCAGGAGTTCGAGACCAGTCTGGCCACCATGGCAAAACATCATCTCTACTAAAAATACAAAAATTAGCCCGGCATGGTGGCACACACCGGGCTAATTCCAGCTACTTAGGAGGCTGACGCAGGAGAATCACTTGAACCCGGGAGGCGGAAGTTTCAGCGAGGCGAGATCGCACCACTGCACTCCAGCCTGGGTGACGGAGGGAGACCCTGTCTCAAAGAAAAAAAAACAAAAACAAAACTCCCTCAAACCTTAGAATTATAGGATCCTACAAAGCACAGGATAAGTGGGATATAGGCATGCAGGCTTTTGTCTTCTACTCAGTATGAACACTTTCTGACACAATAACCTCTAATATAACAGATCTTTCATTACTTGTTATATTCTACAAGCATATACTTCAGTAATTCAGCCAACCTCCTCTCATCCTCCATCCTTGAACTCTGAAGGATTTCCAGGATTCAAGGTTGGGGTAACAGTATACAAAGGATGGATTAAGAGTTCTGTAGTCAGGCCTAAGTCTGAGTCCTGAATCTTCCCCTACCAGCTAAGTGACAAACCTTCAGTACTGTCACTTGCCAGATGGAGAGAATAACTGCATATGCCTGATAGAGTTATATTAAGGAGTGAAGGGGATAAAGTGGGTGAAGTGTCTGGTACATAGAAAGCCCTAGATAAGTGAAACAGAAATACAATTTTTCCTGTCTGCACTGGCTGGCCTAAGGAGTAGAGGTCAAGGCTTAAATCATAATTCTTAAAGGACCATAGAATATCTTCTGGTTCAGCTCTTGCTTTCCAAACGGCCAGGATACCCTCCTTATTGTGATTACAATGACACAGTGACAACAATAGTCATTCCTGCTCAGGTGCTAATTTTTTTATTTTATCAACATTTTGTTCTTTCAGATTTCTGGATGGACTAAATTACTCAACTTAATTTAGTAAAACATCAGTATAAATGCTACTGGAATATGCTGCACAAGGGTTTGCATTTCAGATGATACCATCCCATCTACTGTACATCCCTATGCTGAAACCTGTTTGCCTCCCACAGCCTGGATCCCAAAGCATGCTGTTTGACTCACATGAATGCTGAAATCCACTACTGGTTGAAGGTATAAAGAGTGTAGAATTGGCAAGCTCTGAAAGGGGAATGGGAAGTTATTTACTGTCAGAGTTGCTGTGATGGACAAAGTGAGAAGCAGGCCCGGATTTCACAGTCAGCTTCAGCCTGTGCAGACATCTGGCCTCTCAACAGACACTGAGGCTCACTTACTACTCTACATACTCTAGGCTTATCCCGGGCTCCCATTGTCTCTATGCATTGAAATGCATTTTCCATTATTTAAATGCAGCTTTTAAGGAAGTATTTGTGGGTATGATGGATGCATCCCCAAGGACCTGCTTCTGTATTCTTCCTGCAGGCACACCCCATTGCTGGTCACATCTGCATTTGTCATGAGAAATCCTGCTTTCACCAGCCTCTTCAGCTCATTTTGATTCCTGATACAGTCACTGCTTCTCAAAAAACCAAGTCTCCCAGGCTTCTGCTGGAGAATTTAGTTAAGTCCTCAATCCCTGGCTTGGCTTCACTCCTGGTAGCCTGACTTAGCCATATTGCTAAACCTGGCTGCTCCAAGTGATGTTTGACAAGTGCTTTCTCTCTCAGGGTCTCCAGGGCAAGTCAGGGGAAAATGATCAGGTTCAGGTTCTTTTTTTTACCCCTCTTCATAAAAAGTCTAGAGTGTAAAGCCCTAACTTTAAACATGTTGCATATTCAAAGGGTCCATCAGAATTGCGGAAAGTCGTTGCCTCTGGAGAAGATCACGAAGACCTCCAATCTGTCACCTCAGTCAGAACTGAGCACGGCGAGGCTCACAGGGGGGTATCTATGCGGTCCCAGGCTGGTCAGTGGTGGAGCCAGGAGGACCACGAGTCAGCCAACCCTTTCCTCTTCCCTGTGCTCTGTAGCTAGAGCCTCTCAGAGATGGGAGAGAGAGCCAGTCTATAGCTACTTCTTCCCTTCTCTCTTTCTTTCTTTTATTCTTTCCTTCTTTTCTTCCTTTCTTCTCCCTTTCTTTCTACCTTTATTTTCTTCTTTTTTTTTTTTTTTTTTTTTTTTTTTTTTTTTTTTTTTTTTTTTTTGGTGGCAGGGATGTAGGGAGCTTGGAATATATTACATAAAGGAAGAAATGCTGAAATAAGTTTAAAGAAAATTTTATATATTTTATACATTTGTATTTAAATTGTGCTTTTTATAAGAGATGTAGAAATTTTTTAAAAAATAAGGCATAGCGCACTCTGAACAAGACCATATATAGTCATGCCTTCTGCAATAGTTTGAACATCTGTCCTCTCCAAAACTCATGCTGAAACTTAACCCCCCATGTGTCAGTATTGAGAGACTGGACCTTTAAGAGGCAATTGGGTTAGTTGCAAGGGCTCTACCATCATGAGTGAGCTCATCCGTTCATGGATTAATGGGTTATCATGGAGTGGGACTGGTAGCTTTATAAGAAGTGGGAGAGACACCTGAGCTAGCATGCTCAGCCCTCTTGCTCTATGATACCATGTGCCACCTGGGATTCTGCAGAGGGTCCCCACCAGCATGGAAGGCCTTCATCAGATGTGACCCCTTGACCTTAGATTTCTCAGCCTCCATGACTGTAAGAAATAAGTTCATTTTCTTTATAAATTGCCCAGTTTCAGGGATTCCTTTATAAGCAACTAAAACACCTTCTTTCAGTCCTTCGGTGTATCTCTGTGACATGTATATGACCTTGTCTGGGGATAATCTCTGAACTTGAGCCCTATGGGGATGCAAGGCCAGTGACATGACCCTCTCAACTCAGCTTCTTGCAACTCAGCTTCTTGCTTCCCTCCCAGACCCCCTGGAATGGGCTTTATCTACACCACAGGGTTTTCCATTCTGAACAGAGGGAGAAGTTAAGATGTCAGAGAAGGTGATCACAAAAGGAGTAGAAAACAAGATAAGAGAGTGAAGAGGAGGAAAGAAAAGGAAAAAGATAGCCAGGTGTGGTGGTGTGCACCTGTAATCCCAGCTACTAGGGTGGCTGAGGCAGGAGAATTGCTTGAATCTGGGAGGCGGAGGTTGCAGTGAGTCAAGATCGCACCACTGCACTCCAGCCCGGGCCAAGACTCTGTCTCCAAAAAAAAAAAAAAAAGGAAAAAAAAAAAGAAACACCTGGTTGCCTTGCTTCTATTCTCATTCATTTAAAAAATTATTCACAGATAAAGCACCGACAGGGGATTACAGCGGAAAGGGAATCTGGATTGAAGAGGACCTCTGTGGAAATGTGCACCCTTCAAAAACGTGTGAAATAGAATTCAAGCCATGCAGATGAGGCAGAGTGTGTTTCTGGCCCCACATGTTCCCCCAGCCTCAAATGCAGCCTGGAGCTGATGAGTGCTGCTCAGGTCCTCAGCTCTTTCCACCCAGAGACAACCTTTCACTGCACACACACACATCTTTATAAATAGATAATATGGGCTTGTTATATTATTGTAGATAATTGTTGAATCAAAATTAAAATGAACTGGTAAATGCATTAAGCAGTTCAGCATATTTTCCTTTTTAACAAAAGCTAATTTTAAATGAAATGGGAGCTCTAGCTACACCATAAGAAATCACAGAAAAACTCAAAAAAGGAGTAGAGTCCTCATTTTGAATAGAGTGGCTGCATTGCCTATGCAGCATTCCACATTTAGAGAGGTGTACAGTTGGTTGGATGGTAGAATGGTCAAGGAGATGGGGAGACAGGAGGGACCATGGAAGGGTCTTCATTCCCAAGGAGGGTCCTGGATGCACAGGAGCAGTGGACGAGTGATCCAGCTTTGCTGTCACAGAAACTCCAGGTCAAGAGAAAGGATTTTTTATGATCAGCAAGAAAGGTGTGCAACAATGAACCCTCCAATGAGCAGAAGGTAAGAACAGACGAACGTGTACAAGTAATTGAACATGACTCCCCAATCAAGACATCCTGAAGGGAGGGGAGAAACACAATAAGAATTTGAAAAGTCTCCAATATTTGGAACCTTTGAAAAGGCCAACAATAGCAAAAACAACTTGGGAAAAATCTAAGAGATACAGTGCATCTGGGAGGAGATATTTTCTCACACGGAACACACTTATAATAACCTGGCAATATATTTTGATCTGAATGTCTAAGCCCAGAGTTCAACACAGCATTTTGTAGTTTCAAATAGAGAATTTTCCCTTCAATATGGTTTGTGACCCTATTCCTGACTGACATCTCTTAGAAAATAAGAAGCATTTTACATTGCAGTTAGAAAAAAGAAAAAACAACAACATATATTTTTTACCCCAAAGAATAGGAGTTGATATTTAATGTCCCTTCTGACTCTAAACTCAACATCTTTGAAATTCTAGTGCTTGTCTCTATCCACCATCATAAGCAAAGGCTGAGACTGGAGGAGTTTGTTAACAGCATAAATATTAAAACAGCATTGGTCTTCCGCATACCAACAGCATAAACAGTATAACCTAAGAATTAAGCAAAGCACATCTTGCAAGTCTGTACAAATGTGCAGGAGTATATAAACTACTTTCTCTATTTCTGGAAGCTAAGAAATCTCACTTGTAAAACAGTTTTTCTTTCCTGCCCTTTTGTTAGTACACCCCTCCCAATAATTCCCAAACTTCAACTGCTGTTACTCTTACTGCAAATGCAGTATTTTTGTTCATTGTTTTTTTTCCCTGTTGCAAAATGCCAACTCTATCTCCATCTCTTTTTCTCGTGACACAGTTTGCACTTGATGAAGTGAAAGGTTATTTTTTAAAAAACTGAATGTCTAGTTAAATTATTAAAAAGATATTTCTATTTCCCCTTGATGTGGTTGCTAAACAATTCCCATGTTGGCCAACATTTTGGAAAAGCTATAATTGAAATGTGAAAAATATTTTGGAGAAGATCTCCAGAAGGTCCCTAAGAAGGGTGTCTCAATTTTACATTCAGATAAGATATGCACGGTACAATAGGAAGCCTACCACGTGCCTGCATTCCACGGAAAGACTGAATGAATTTGTGGACGTTGAGTATCGTGTCTGATTATCCAGATTGTAAATTAGCAGGCTCTCCTGCCTTTCTTCATTTCCTCTTGGCTGACCTTACCCTGCCCACTAAAAACCTCAGGTTCAGCAGACATTTTTGAGCAACTACTGTATATTGTAGGTACTTGCTAGGAAATGCCTAATTTGTCTTCTCCAAAAGTCTCCAGATTCTAAAAGTCAACCTTTTCCCATTATATCACAGCAACTCCTGTCCCAGGTGGTCAAGAGGAAGGAAGAAAGAGGGTGACCCTCACATGAATTTATGTGCAGTTCTGGTAAAAGACTTGAAGAAGCCTAGGGCCAAACAGAAACTTCTGGCCGAAATGAGGCTTCTGAATTAACTGTGCATCCCAAGGACCTGCTTCTGTATTCTTCTGTATTCTGTATTTTTCTTCTGTACTCTGTATTCTTCTTCTTTCCTTCTTTTCTTCCTTTCTTCTCCCTTTCTTTCTTCATTTTCTTCCTTTTTTTTTTTTTTTTTTGGGTTGGTGGCATGTGTGTAGGTAACTTGGAATATATTACATAAATGAAGAGATGCTCGCAAATAAGTTTAGTGAGAAATTTTATATGTTTTATACATTGGGTATTTAAATGTGCTTTTTATAAGATTTTTTTAAAATAAGGCATAGCGCACTCTGAACAGGATCATATATGGTCATGCCTTCTGCTATAGTGTGAACGTTTATCCTCTCCAAAACTCATGTTTGAACCCCCTATCGGCCGGGCACGGTGGCTCACGCCTGTAATACCAGTGCTTTGGGAGGCTGAGTTGGGCAGATCACGAGGTCAGGAGATCAAGACCATCCTGGCTAACACAGTGAAACCCCATCTCTACTAAAAATACAAAAAAATTAGCCAGGCATGGTGGCGGGCACCTGTAGTCCCAGCTACTCGGGAGGCTGAGGCAGGAGAATGGCGTGAACCTGGGAGATGGAGCTTGCAGTGAGCTGAGATCACGCCACTGCACTCCAGCCTGGGTGACAGAGCAAGACTCTGTCTCAAAATAAAAAAAGAAAGAAAGAAAGAAATGTAACCCCTCATGTGGCAGTATTGAAAGATGGAACCTTAAGAGGTGTTCCCTGATAATGGGGAAAGAGAAAGGTTGTATTTCTTCACTTAAGAGAAGAGACATTCTCTGCAGAGATAGTTCTCCATGAGAAGTCATTTTTCAGATTTCTGAAAGCAAACAGGCTTCTAAGAAAGCTGTTTATAACAGCTACACTTGCTGAAATTCATGATTACATATGGATAAAACCAATCCTAATATACAGGAAAGGGACCAAGAGACATTGTTCAAAAAGTTTAAGACTGGTTTACAAACAAGCTATGGCTTATTAGATGCTATAGGTTAAGAATAAACATGAAACGTCAGGACTAGATGCTTTCTAAGGTCTCTGGAAGCTCAGACCAGCCACAGTCCCATAAGATCAAGGCTGAGATATGGCCAATACATACTGGTCATTAAAATATTGAAGTCCTCCCATATCAGTTTTGAATAACTGCTGCTTTGAGTCCACTGATGCCACCCCACCAACCTGACCTGACATGACAGGAGGCTCCATGTCCTGTGCTGTGACTGGCATCTATGCCATGATGGTTATTTAATATTCTTAATATTGCCCCTGTATAAGACATGAATCACACATCTATCCTGACTCAAAAGTCTTGGATGCTTAAATAGCCTTTGATCATCAACATCATTGCTGTCATATTACAAACCTGCAAAAATATTTAGCACTTTCAGTAAAAGGGTAATCATTTATTCATTCATAGTAAAAAACCAAACATGCAATTTTCAAAGACACGTCCATCAGTGAGTTAATTGCTTCCTTGCAGCCAGGAAGACCCTTGTGAGCATTGAGAGGGAAACAGTTGGCTTCCCCTTCTTTTTAAAATATGTCCAGTTCTTACCCAGTTAACGCGAAGAAACCACTGTCTCCAGAAGAAAGCTTTTTTTGCAGTATTAGTGAATCACTGAATAGCTTAAGCATGACTATCTAAGTTGTAAGTTAGCCTTTAGTGGGTTTAAATAGTTTTCTGACCCTTTTGAAAATAACTACATAAGTACTTCTTGTTGCTGGATGAGAAATACTACTTTATAAACAGTTTTGGTTTTCTATTTGCAGATATGATTGATGTATTACACCAGAATAAAGCAATTTTATGTTTATAAAGTATAATTTTATGTTCACTTAGAACATATTTTATTTAATAAGTTAAAATTTTTTGGCACATTGTTAAATGCAAAAACTCCTTTCAAAACAAGAAAGAACTACCTTATATTCAACATTTAATGTTCTTGGTCTCTGCTTTTATGTCTATGCAATATACTGAGCTCAGTATGGTCTCCAAGAGTGTCCTGTATGGATAGACATATGCACTCCTTCCAGGAGTGGGTACTAATTCCAGACTACAGATGCCTATTATTAGTTAGGCTTCTGATTTTGAAATCATACTGAATGTATGAAGAGCGAAATAAAACCAAATCCTTATATTTTTTTTACAGTTTTGAAGTTTATACTTAGAACTGACCAACTCCCCGGTCACCTGGAGAGCTGTGCAGTGTGTAAACCTGCCTTTACCCTGCATTGATTGGTACAGTAGTTTTGCATCTGTGGGACCTACCTTTTCATTCAGTAGTTTGAACTGTATCTAAACTGTACAATCTGTACAGTTTTTATAGAATAAATATTCAGCCGTGAAAACTGGTTAAATAAAACTAGTATTTCTTAACACACACATACGCACAAAAAAGAAATTTGGAGATTCCCTTGTAGCCATGCCGATAGAATTCTTTAAAAACTATCTAATGGTATTGAACTATAAATTGAAAAAGAGATCATTCCACTGTATCCCTTCCCTAAGGTTTCCCTGCGGTGCTGAGGGAGGGATTAAATCATGGCTTTTGTTTGTTAGATAATTCAGGGGGTCTGGATGTGGTTTGTACAACTAGATATATTTTCTAAACTTACATCACAGTTGTATGTATGCATCTAAATGGACACACACACATATTCGCACATACACACAGTTTGAGTAGTACTACCTGTTAGAACACACAGGATGGCATTTTAGTGGAGACCTTACTATACTAAGCTAACTATTGTGACTATGAATATGGTCCTGGTTTCCAGCCTGCAGAAGAGAATATGAAGGTATTTCAGCAGGAGATAAAGAACAGAGATATTACCCAACCAATCAACAAATACTTTTAGAGTGTCTATGGGTGCCAAGCACTTTTCTAGAACAGGGTCCCTGCCCTTAAACAGTTACATTCTAGAGAATAAAACATAAACAAATCAATAAACAAAATAACTTTAGGTTCTGGGAAGTACTACATAGAAACATTTAGCTGAGATAAGAGAAAGTATTAATAACTGAGAGTGACCAGGGAAGAATCTGGAGGTGGAACATTTGAGCTAAGACCTGAATGGCGATAAAGTGCGACCATGTGAAGAATTGAAGAAAAGAGCCTTTTCAAGAAAACAAATAACAGGTGAAAAGGCTCTGAGACAGCTGTGAGCTTTTACGTGTTTGAGTTATAGTCCAGTGTGGCTGGCGTGAAGTGAAGAAGGTGAGGGTCCAGGGAGATGAGGTCATAAAGTTAGGTAGAGGATTTTGCTTCCAGTGGTGTGGCACATCAGCTACTCTGAAAATCAGTCCTCCTGCTACAGAACCCCTGAATCAATTACAACATATTGTTTAATGCATAGCTGAAGTTACCTAAAAATAGGGGAGATCCACATGCGTGAAGAGCCGCCTGGTGAACTGATGGGTTTGCCTGGTAAGCTAATGTGTGAAGCTGGGTCTGCCCTTAGGCAAATACTGTTAGGACTCTAGTGCTTTGAAGGATTAGTGGTCACAGGGGGCACAGGAGACTACACTGAGAACACACAAGATTGGGGGAAGACACACAAGATTGGGGGAAGACCCACATTCAGTGAAACAACAGGCCAGAAAAGGCAGCCACAATGAAAACTTGTATTCTGCAATTCCAATTCCAGCTGGAAAAATACTAGTCTGGGGTTCAAAGTTATTCTATCCTGGAGAGTAAAGAAACTTCAAACTGAGAAATGAAACTAAAATGGCCCACTATTGTGCACTCGGATCCCTATAAAAGGAAACACAAATTTTCCTAGAATGATGTACCTTCTATGCAGGTCTATCTGGATCTTACTTCAGTGAAATAGGAGATCTTGATTAAAAATTACTGAGTTTGTAAGAAAGCAAGCTACCGAAAGAGCCATCAGAAACAACAGACATTTAGACCTCCATGAACTTTAGCTGATGGAATTCTTAGATATAGAATATACACTCACTGTGTGTAAAATATTTAAACAAGGGCCGGGTGCAGTGCTCACGCCTGTAATCTCAGCACTTCGGGAGGCCAAGGTGGGCGGATCACAAGGTCAGGAGATCGAGACCACCCTGGTTAACACGGTGAAACCCTGTCTCTACTAAAAAATAGAAAAAAGTAGCCAGGCGTGGTGGTACGTGTCTATAATCCCA
>NW_016809658.1:733098-788354 GCF_001698545.2 Rhinopithecus bieti
TATATATATTTAAACAAGGAAAAATAGAATAGAAAAACATAGGCAAAGAGCAAGCATTTCAAATGATCAATATGAAAAAAAGATTTTCTGGGAATGAAAAATATAATAGTTAATATTAAAAGCTCAATGGATGATTTTCCATGAAAAAGTCACCTGATAATTAAAAAATAAAGGCCAGTATTACACACACACACACACACACACACACACACACACACACACAGACACACACACAAAATAAATAAATAAAAGGAGAGAGGAATGTTTTAGATTAAAAGACTCTAAAAACGGATGATAACTAAACGCAATTTGAGAACCTTGATTAGATACTGGTTTTTAAAAAGTGCTATAAAAACATTTTACTGACAATCGATGAAATAAGAATGACTACGAATTAAAGTATTAAGCTATTCTTAGTGTTCTTATTGGATGATGTTACCAGTAAGATGTTGTAACCAGTTTTTTACATATCAATTTGTAGTCCCAGAAGAAGAGACTAAAGAGAAAAGGGGAGAATAACTTTTTGCAATAGCTTTATAGAGATACAACTTGCAGACTATACAATTCACTCATTTAAAGTATGCAATTGAAAAGGGGTGCACCCAAGATGGCCAAATAGGAACAGCCCCAGCCTCCAGCTCCCAGCGTGAGCAACACAGAAGACGGGTGATTTCTGCATTTTCAACTGAGGTACCGGGTTCATCTCACTGGGGCATGTCGGACAGTTGGTGCTGGTCCACAGGTGCAGCCCGACCAGCGAGAGCTGAAGCAGGGGAGGCATCGCCTCACCTGGGAAGCGCAAGGGGGAAGGGAATTCCTTTTCCTAGCCAAAGGAAATTGAGACATACAACACCTGGAAAATCAGGTAACTCCCACCCTAATACTGTGCTTTACCAAGGGTCTTAGCAAACGGCACACCAGGAGATTATATCCCACACCTGGCCCAGAGGGTCCCATGCCCATGGAGCCCCCCCTTATTGCTAGCAGAGCAGTCTGAGATCTAACTGCAAGGTGGCAGTGAGGCTAGGGGAGAGGCGCCCGCCATTGCTGAGGCTTAAGTAGGTAAACAAAGCCACAGGAAAGCTCAAATTGGGTGGAGCCCACCACAGTTTAAGGAGTCCTGCCTGCCTCTGTGGACTCCACCTGTGGGGACAGGGCATAGCTAAACAAAAAGCAGCAGAAACCTCGGCAGAGGTAAATGCCCCTGTCTGACAGCTGTGAAGAGAGCAATGGATCTCCCAGCACGGAGGTTGAGATCTGAGAATGGACAGACTGCCTACTCAAGTGGGTCCCTGACCCCTGAGTAGCCTAACTGGGAGACATCCCCCACTAGGTGCAGACCGACACCTCACACCTCACACGGCTGGGTACACCCATGAGATGAAGCTTCCAGAGGAAGAATCAGACAGCAACACTCGCTGTTCAGCAATATTCTGTCTTCTGCAGCCTCCGCTGCTGATACCCAGGCAAACAGGGTCTGGAGTGGACCTCAAGAAAACTCCAACAGACCTGCAGCTGAGGGTCCTGACTGTTAGAAGGAAAGCTAACAAACAGAAAGGACACCCACACCAAAACCCTATCAGTACGTCACCATCATCAAAAACCAAAGGCAGATAAAACCACAACAATGGGGAAAAAGCAGTGCAGAAAAGCTGGAAATTCAAAAAATCAGAGCACGTCTCCCCCTCTAAAGGAACACAGCTCATCGCCAGCAATGAAACAAAACTGGACGGAGAATGACTTTGATGAGTTGAGAGAAGAAGGTTTCAGTTGATCAAATTTCTTAGAACTAAAGGAGGAACTATGTAACCAGCACAAAGAAACTAAAAACCTTGAAAAAAGATTTGACAAATGGCTAACTAGAATAACCAACATAGAGAAGTCCTTAAAAGAACTGACAGAGATGAAAACCATAACACGAGAACTACATGAAAAATGCACAAGCTTCAGTAACTGACTCAATCAACTGGAAGAAAGAGTATCAGCAATTGAAGATCAAATGAATGAAATGAAGCAAGAAGAGAAGTGTAGAGAAAAAAGAGTAAAAAGAAATGAGTAAAGCCTCCAAGAAATACGGGATTATGTGAAAAGACCAAATCTATGTCTGATTGGTGTGCCTGAAAGTGACAGGGAAAATGGAACCAAGTTGGAAAACACTCTTCAGGATATCATCCAGGAGAACTTCCCCAAACTGGTAAGGCAGGCCAACATTCAAATTCAGGAAATACAGAGAACACCACAAAGATACTCCTCGAGAAGAGCAACTCCAAGACACATAATTGTCAGATTCCCCAAAGTTGAAATGAAGGAAAAAAAGTTAAGGGCAGCCAGAGAGAAAGGCAGGGTTACTCACAAAGGGAAGCCCATCAGACTAATAGCAGATCTCTCGGCACAAACTCTACAAGCCAGAAGAGAGCTCTAATTTCCCAAAAATTAGACACACACTTGCAATATAGCAAAATGCTTATGATCCAAAACAGCTTTCTGTTGTTAAATAAAGAAAGCACCCTCTTAATTAAAAAAAAAAAAAGTATGCAATCAACTGTTTGTAGTATATTCACAGATATATGCAACCATCATCACAGTCAATTTTAAAACACTTATCACCTCAAAAAGAAACTTCATATTCTTTAGTTATCATCTCCCTGTCCCTCTAATACCTCCCCACCAACCCTAAGCAACCATTAATCTACTTTCCATCTTTATAGATTAGCATCTTTTCAAAAGTCTTTCATATTGTATCATGTATTGGTATTCATTCCTTTTTATGGCCAAATAATATCTTATGGTTTGGATATACTAGATGTCATTTATCTATTCATCAGTTGATGGACATTTCAGTTATTTTCATTTTTTAGCTACTATGAATAGTGCTCCAATAAACATTGATACAAAAGTTTTTGTATAGATGTATGATTTTATTTCTCTTGGCATGTTTCATTTGAGGAACGGCCCAACTCTTTTCCAAAGTGGATGCACCATTTACATTCCCACCAGCAGTGTGTAGGATTCCAATTTTTCCATATCCTTGCCAATACTTATTATTACCAGACTTTTTCATTATAGCCATCATAGTGGATGTGAGAGAATAAATTTTTGAAGAGAAAATTTTCTAAGATTAATGGCAGAAAGGAATCTCCAACTATAAGAAGAATAAATACGCTCTTCAAAGGAACATGGAACATTCGTCATTATAAGTCAATTTCTGGGCAATAAAACAAACTTGAACATACTTAATTGTACAATTGAAATTGTATAATGTGTGTTCTCTGACCACAGTTAAATTAAACTGGAGGCCAAGAGAAGAAAGATATTTGTTAAATTCCTAGTGTTTGAGCATTAAACAATACACTTCTAAATAACTCATGCTGGCCGGGCATGGTGGCTCGTCCCTATAGTCCCTGCACTTTGGGACACCAAAGCAGGCAGATCACCTGAGGTCAGGAGCTCGAGACCAGCCTGACTAACATGGTGAAATCCCATCTCTACTAAAATTACAAAAATTAGCCAAGCATAGTGGCAGGCGCCTGTTATCCCAGCTACTTGGGAGGCTGAGGCAGGAGATCACTTGAACCCAGGACGCAGAGGTTGCAGTGAGCCGAGATCATGCCATTGCACTTCAGCCTGGGTGACAGAGCAAGACTCCATCTCAAAAATAAATAAATAAAACTCATGCTTCAAAATAGAAGTCACAAGGGAAACTAGAAAATATTCAGAATTAAATTAAATGAAAACATAATATACAAAAATTTCTGAGATGTGCTTTACCAGAAAAGATGTAGGGATGGCAGTGAAGCACATGAAAAGATGCTCAATATCATTAACCATCAGGGATTCGCAAGTTAAAACTATAACAAGACATCCCTAGTCACCTATTGAAATGGTTAAAAATAAAGTCCTGAAAATACTAAGTGTTGTCAAGTATGCTGAGCATTGGAATCTCTCAGTATTTGGGGGTGGGAATGCAAATATTACAGCCACTTTGGAAAACAATTTGAGAGCTTCTTATAACCTTAAATATGCACTTACTATACAATCCAGCAATCTTACTCCTAAGTATTTACTTAGCCAGGAGAAATAAAATGTGTGTACACATATAAATCTGTATGAAAATGTTTTATATCAGCTTTATTCACAATCACTAAAAACTAGAAACAACCTAAGTGTCCATTAGCTAGTAAGTGAATAAACTGTGATTGTCTTAGTCTGTTCAGATTGCTATAACAAAATACCATAAACTATGTAGCTTATAAACAACAAAAATTTATTTCTGAAAGTCCTGAAGGTTGGGAAGTCCTAGAAACGGACAAATTCAGTGTCTAGGGAAAGCCCATTTTTCACTGTGTTCTCACATGGAGGAAGGGATAATGGGTCTCCCTCAGGTCTCTTTTATAAGAGAATTAATCCCATTCATGAGGGCTCCACCCTCAAACCTCCACCTAATAACCTTCCAAAGGCCCCACCTCTTAATATCCTGAGCATGGTGGTTAGGATGTGAACATACAAATCTGGGGAGGGATCACAAAGATTCAAGTCATAGCAGTAGCACATCTATACAATGGAATACTTATACTCAAAGACATGAATGAATAAATCTCGAATGTATTATGCTAAGTGAAAGAAGTCAAACTGAAAAGGTAACATTCCCTCTGATTCCATTAAGTCATATTTTGGAATAGGCAAAATTATAGGTACAGGAAACTGATGAGTTGTAGCTCGTTGTAGTTTACATCATTATTGGGGTGGAGCTTACATGACTTTATATGACAATTCGTAGAACTGTATACTTAAAAACAGTGAATGGTACCATAATAAAACTTACTTTCAGAACCTGTTAAGGTGACCAGACATAGAGTAGATAGCTTCCAAACAAGAAAAAGGGGAGAAATGCAACAAACAAACAAGAAAACAACTCAATCTAAGAAAAAATATGCAGAGAAAATTTGGACATATAAAAGCCAAAACATAAGATGGTAGAAATTAATCCACATACATTTAAAATGATAAGTAGAACAAATGAATCAATTTTTAATAGACTTGGTCAGATTGAATTTTTTTAAAAAAGAACAAAATCCAGTTATATGTCATTTTCAAGAGACTCACCTAAAATACAATGGCGCAAAAATTTTGCAAGTAGAACAGGAGAAGGTTTTCTTAAACAACAGTCTCCAAACACAGAGGAATAAAAAAAAACAAAAAACAAAGAGGTAAAAACCACATTAGGCCGGGCGCCGTGGCTCACACCTGGCCACTTTGGGAGGCCGAGGCAGATGAATCACCTGAGGTCAGGAGTTCAAGACCAGCCTTGCCAACATGGTGAAATTCCGTCTCTACTAAAAATACAAAAATTAGCCAGGCATAATGGCAGGCACCTGTAATCCCAGCTACTTGAAAGGCTGAGGCAAGAGAATCGCTTGAACTCAGGAGGCAGAGGTTGCAGTGAGCCGAGATCACACCATTGCACTCCAGTCTGGGCAACAAGAGCAAAACTCTGTCTCAAAAAAACCCAAACAAAAAAACAAAAAACCAAACAAAACAAAAACAGATTATGCAAAGTCTTACGAGTTATGACAAGAAACTTGGATTTAAGGCCATGGGAAGGCATTGAAGGATTTAAAGGAAAGGAGTAATATGGGTCTGATTTACGTTTTAGAGAGATCCCTCTGGCTGCAAAAGGAGAAAAGGGAAGCAGGGTCAAAGGAAGAGGCAGGGAGAGCAATTAGGAAGCTATTGCAATGATTTAGGAAGAAGACGATGACGCCTTGAGCTAGATTTGTAACAGTAGGGATGATGAAAATGTTCTGATTTGGGAGATGTATTGAGGTGAAGCTGATGAGATGTAGTCAAGGGAGGTGTGAGAGAATAAGGGAATTAACCTAGATTTTAGGTCTGAGATTTTAGAGAGTGTGGTGGTTCTATTTACCAAGATGGAAAAGGCTTGAGTGGGCATGTGATGAGGTGGAGTACTTTTAGAATTTAGAGAGGTCATAAAAGATTTGGGCCATATTAATTCTGAGATGCCCAGTAGGTATCTAAGTGGAGATATTGAATAGGCCACTAGATACAGGAGTCTGAAGCTCAGGGATTTACATTTGAAAGTTATTTACATACGACTGGGATTTGTATTTGAGGGAATTGAAGATTTCCAAGAAGACAGTGACAAGAAAAGAACTAAGGACAAAGCTATCCAGCACTTTAATAGTATGAGGTTTGGAATTTGGGAGGAGTGAAAAGAGTAGGAAATCAGTGAGACAGAAGGAAAACCAGGTGAACGTGGAATATAGATAATCCAGAGAAGAAAAGTTTTCAAGGGAGATAGTGTGGCTTACTGTGTCAAAAAGTATTGAAAGTAGACTAAAATAAGAACAGATAACTGATTATTAGTTTTTTGAAAAGTAAGTTATTGGTGACCCTAATGTGAAAAGGAGTGTTCTGTTTTAAAAAACTATTAATCCTATGAAGGCTTTTACATGCTAATGGGTATAATCCAATAAACAGGGAGAAACTGACGATTGAAGGCGAATGATAACAGTCAACCCTTGAACAACATGGGTTTGAACTGTGTGGGTCCACTTATACAAGAATTTTCTTCCACCTCTGCCACCCCTGAGACCAAAAGACCAACCCCTCCTCTTCCTCCTCCTCCTCAGTCTACTCAACATGAAGACCATGAGGACAAAAGCCTTTATGATAAGCCACTTCCACTTAATAAATAGTAAATATATTTTCTCTTCTTTATGATTTTCTTAAAGACATTTTCTTTTCTCTAGCTTGTTTATTGTAAGAACACAGTGTATAATATATGAAACATACAAAATAGGTGTTAATTGACTGTTTATGTTATTGGCAAGGCTTCTGGTCAACAGTGGTGCTATAGTTGGATATTTGTCCCTCAAACCTCATGCTGAAATTTGATCCCAATGTTGGAGGTGGGGACCTAGTGAAAGGTGTTTGGGTCATGGAGATGCATCCTTCATGAACAGATTAATGCCCTACCTGGAAGGGGGAAGAGTGAGTTCTCACTCTATTAGTTCTCATGAGAACTAGCTGTTTAAGAAAGCCTGACACCTCCCCTCTCCTTGCCTCCCCTCCCTCCATGCTGGCTCCCCTTTGCCTTCTGCCATGGATGGAAGCAGCTGGAAACTCTCATCAGAAGCTGGCACCAATGCTTCTTGTACAGCCTGCAGAACCATGAGCCAAATAAACCTCTTTTCTTTGTAAGTTACCTAGTCTCAAGTATTCTTTTACAGCAACACAAAACAGACTAAGATAAGTAGGCTATTTGTAGTTAAGTTTTGGGGAAGTCAAAAGTTGCATATGATTTTTGACTGTGCTCCTAACCTCTGCATTGTTTAAAGGTCAACTGTCCAAAGTGGTTACAGGCAAAGCTAGAGGTGGGCTGGGGGCATCTCCTTACATGAGTCTTTGCTGCGGCTGAAACCCCTGCATCTCTGGCCCAGCCCTGCTACTCTCTATGTACCAATTCCACTTTGAGGTCCATCAGCCCTGGGTCACAGTCAGGATAGAGGAGTTGACTGTGGGCCTCAGTGATGCCAATCTGACCAAACCAAGTGCTCTCCCCTTCTTTGGGGAATCTCCCCAGTACTCCTCCTCCTCCAGCTGCTGTTATTCTTCCCATGGCCTAACTTGCAAACAAGTTAATTCCATGTCTTCCCCTTCTAGAACTATCCCTCCTTCCAAGGGTCTGTGTGTGTGTGTGTATGTGTGCAGAATGAGATCCTAAAACCAGTTTGTTTCTTCCTAATATATGAATATATGCCATATATATACATATACACCATCTGCCCCAGATGCCCCCAGTCCACCTCTAGGTTTGCCTGTAACCACTTTGGACAGTTCACATAAACACTGACAAGCTCCCATCTTAAGTGCCTGACCTCATCTAAGGCTAACTTCTCCTCCTACATTTTATCAGCCATCTACTCAGTGATTTCAATTCTACAATTACAGTTGACCTTTAAACAATGCAGAGGTTAGGAGCACAGTCAAAAATCACATGCAACTTCTGACTTCCCCAAAACTTAACTACAAATAGCCTACTTAGTCTGTTTTGTGTTGCTGTAAAAGAATATATATATAAGTCGGGCACAGTGGCTCAAGCCTGTAATCCCAGCACTTTGGGAGGCCGAGAGGGGCGGATCACGAGGTCAGGAGATCGAGACCATCCTGGCTGACACGGTGAAACCCCGTCTCTACTAAAAAATACAAAAAACTAGCCGGGCGACATGGCAAGTGCCTGTAGTCCCAGCTACTCGGGAGGCTGAGGCAGGAGAATGGTGTGAACCCGGGAGGTGGAGCTTGCAGTGAGCTGAGATCCGGCCACTGCACTCCAGCCTGGGCGACAGAGCGAGACTCCGTCTAAAAAAAAAAAAAAAAAGAAAAAAAAAGAATATATATATATATGGTGTATATATATGGCATATATATACACCATATATATATATATGCCATATATATACACCATATATATATATATATGGTGTATATATATGGCATATATTCATATATACCATATATATATATACACACACACATATATATACACCAAAGCATAATGACTGGTAGGGCACCTGTATCACAGGCTTGGACTGACCATGGAATCCTTGGTCAAGAAACATTTAGTGTCTGCCATTTCTATTCTGTAAGAACTAACACCCAACCCACACAAAGAAACCAGTTGTGATTGCTGAGATCAGCAAATCTAGTTTTGAACATTATCTCATGAGAGCTCCAACTTATGATGTATTTTTCTCGGCTGTTCTCTGGAGGATAGAGGTCAGATTGTCAAAGACGGTGTCACAGGGAGACAGAGACAGGGCTCAGGGGTGCTTGCGACAGCTGAAACCTCGTCTCCAGCTGACTCACAAAGCATCTCTTTTATAACAAGGGCTTTTGGTGAAAACAATACGACCTTTTTCATTGACTGTCAACTGGGTGGAAGGTTACCTTTGCTTCATGAAGGAGTGAAAATGGTTCTGATTTTAAGCACCAGGAGCCTAGCAAGAATGAGGAGAGGAGGTTTGTGTTTTTGGACAGGGATCCCATTCTGTATCTTAAATGGCAGTGGAGAGTAGGGTGGGAATCTGGCAGAGTTGTGCATCTTATCAAGTTTATATCTTTTGTCTATTAGGATGCTACATCAGATTTGTTTGCAAAATGCATTCCACTTCAATATAAGCTTGAATATCTCTTGACTCTATAATCTCTATGGTTAATTTTTTTAACAATCATTTATTGTTTGTATTAATTTTATAAGTAAATTTTGATTATTTTTAAATAATCATTATTTGTATTAATTTTATAAGTACCTTTTCCACAATTATCTTTCTTACACCCAGTAAGTTTAACTGATTATATTCAAAACAATCATAGTGCTAACAGATGCCAGGCATCAATTTCCTTGGATTTTGAAAAAAAAACCTAAAGGTGTTTGAGGATTGATCACTGTCTGACTGGAGTTATTTAAGTCAGTGGCTTGCAAGTGTTTGCAAGCAAGTTCTCCTCTATCTATCTGCAACAATGCCCTTCTCGGCTCCATGTGCCCTTTCTCTGTGTCCTTGAGGCCTCTTCTAAATCTTAGGGTTCTGGGAAACACGATTTGCAGAGCCCTAATTTAGTCATTTTATCACAGAGAGATGCTTTGCTATCAGCTGGTAGATCCCAGCCACCCAGAAAGACACTTTCTGCATGGCTTGCTTCTGGAGACTTAATAGAAAATGTAAATAGAGCTCTAATTTTTGCTTCTATAAAATGGGGATGTTTCCTACATAGCAGGGATATTACAAGAATCAAATGAGATACTGCAGTATAAAGTTACAGCTTGGTCCCTAATACAGAATACACGATGTTATTAGGTTGCACTCCTTGTTGTATCCTCAAATAGAAGATTCCAGGAGTCTAAAGGCACATGATTGATTTAACGAAAAGTACATGCTCTATTTTACTAACAAATATTAGTGTATATATTTCTTGGCAATGACATGTAACTTTAGTAGTGCAATTTAAGTTTGAGTCCAAGATTTTTTCACATTAGGAATGAAATAAATTTTGGGACCCACTCTTGGCCATGTGCAGCCATGCTTAGTATCACAATGGAATGGGGCTTTCCTAACCCATGCTAGTGCCTTTGACCTCTGCATCCTCAGGCTTGGCAGGAATTGGAGGCAAACCAAATGAAACTAGGATTTCATCTGCATTTGTGACTTGGGTAAACTCATAGTTTTGATATCTTACTGGACATGAAACAACATCTCTGGAGTGTAGTTAGGAATCTCTTCATTGAGAGACAGTCGCCACCTGGCTGAGACTCCTGTTCAACCCACAATCTGGTTAAATGACTTTTCCAAGCTTTGAGAAGTCTATGATGTCTCCTTTAAATTGCCTGATATGTACACAATAATGTATTTCTCTGTGGTCTGTAATTCACGATCATTGTGAAGATACAGCCACATAGTGATTCTCAAGGTTTGTTGTGCATTAGAATCATCTGGGGAGAACAATTGCATCAGAATCTCTGTGTGTGAGACCTAGGCGCCAATGTTTTGAAAGCTTTCCAGATGAATTCAATGTAGAAACAAGTGTTTTATGAAAGTGAAGAAATTTGACCTCCATGTGGTACCCCAGCATGGATAACTGAGGTGATAAACGGATAAACAAGTTGTACAGACCAGACATTTCACACATCTTCAGGCAACAACTCAGATGTCACAAATTAATCTTTTGCTTAGTAGCTATTCAATTTGTTAATATGATTGCTACACACCAATTTCAGAAAAGTGAACATGCAAAGAAACATACAGCTTAGAATTTGAGAAATGCAGTATTAATATTGGTACACAGAGGGTAAATGTCCCTGACACCTTTTCAGCCATAATAGTCTTGTTTTAACTTAAAATTTGGATTCTGACTTTAAAAAGTTTGGCCAGGCATGGTGACTCACCCCTGTAATTCCAGCACTTTGGGAGGCCAAGGCAGGAGGATCACTTGAGCCCAGGAGTTCCAGAATAGCCCAGGCAACATGGTGAAACCCTGGCTCTACAAAAATTTAAAAAATTAGCTGGCTGTGGTGGCGCTGTAGTTTCAGCTACTTGGGAGGCTGAGATGGGAGGATTGCTTCAGCCCAGGAGGTTGTGGCTGCAGTGAGCTGTGATTGTGCCACTGTACTTCAGCCTCAGCAACAGAACAAGACCCTGTCTCAAAAACAAAACAAAACAAGCTATCACTCAGTGAGGTCCAAGAACTGACAGCCTTGCATTGCCTGCGAGCTTGTTAGAAATACAGAATCCTTTCACTACGTGTGGTGGCACATGCCTGTGGTCCCAGCTACTCAGGAGGCTGAAGCAGAGGGATCACTTAAGCCCAAGAATTCAAGGCTGTAGTTAGCTATGATCATGCCACCGCACTTCAGCCTGGGTGACAGAGTGGCACCCTGTCAAAAAAAAAAAAAAAAAAAAAGATTGCTGCTCCACACCAGAACTGCTGACTCAAAATCTGTATTTTTAACAACACTCCCAGGTGACTCAAATGTACATTTAAGTTTGAAAGGCACTGATTCAAGGCACTACAGGGAGCAACAAAACCAAGCGTTAAAATTTGACAACTCAAGAGGTTTACATATTTTACAAACTCACTAATCAGACCCTTTAAAAGAGTGTTTGGACTTCACCGCTTAAAAAGAAAAATCATTTTGTTGTGGTTTCGTCTTCTACCTCTTACCAACTGTGTTTATAAGACATATCTTTCTTGGAAAGCTTGGAGAACGATCGCATCGAGCAGCACAGGGGAGGCTGATGTGCCAGCGTCTTACGTTATATATCTCTCCTTCTGTAATTTTGGTTACTAAGAATATTTACATGATAATGGGATCTTTGTTGCTTAGAAGTCAATCTGCTCCTTCAGTTGATTACCCACCCGAAGTCATTGTGCTTGGCTTGTGACATCATGATTGCCTCCCTGGCAAATGACTATGATTTCATAAACTGAGAATTAAGATTGCAGGTGAAGGGTTAGCAGCAAGAGCTGATGTGCTCTTAAACAGCAAAGCCCCTGTGTTCATATAAACGACCTAAGTAAACAGGCAGACATAAATACTAAGCATTACACATACATACGCACACAGGAAAAGGGGAGGCCAAGAAAGAATTTGAGATCATCGTGATTCAACAGGGTGTTTTTCAAAGCTGCGACTCATCTTTAATGCTTCTAGGCTTATAAAACTTCTAAAACAATGAGATGACATATCATCCTACCTTTGCACATGATTATTCCAACCCCTGCGTTTTGCTTTCTCTGGCTTTGGAGGATGGCAACATTTAGCTGAAAGCATGCAGCCATAGGCTCTTCAAAAGGAAGCAGGCTAACCTGCCAGAAGAATTGTTTTATTTTTTCAATATCCTGGAACAAACGGAGCATACCCATCTTCAATGACCAAAACACACATGCAAGACTGTGCATCTGTGCCTTCATATAGTACATCTCCCTAAATATTGACATGTTTTGCTCATTTCAACAGATATTCCTCAGACACTTACTATGTGAAAGGCACTCTGCAGGGCTCTTCAGGGAGCACCCAGATGAGTCACAAAAATACCCACTGATATCTCACAGTACATTACATTTACATGATGCCTGCCACATTCGATAAAATCCTTGAGCTTCAAAAGAACACTGTGAGGGAGAAAGGGAATAATAATAGCAGTAGGTAAACAATATGGGAGGCATGCCTTCCACGTGTTGTTGCATTTGACCATTATAACTAGTTCTGTAGGTTCTGGTTTTCATCTCCTAATTTTGCTGATTCTGTTTTGAGGACAAAATGACATGCCCAAGGACTCACAAAGAGAAACTGCCAGAGCTGGGATCCGGACCCATTTCCCATGCTCTGCCCATGAGCCCCAGAATTTATAATCCAGAGAGTGACTATATGATCTAGAAACATATATAACTTGATCATGTATCTTAATGTAATATTAATAAGTCATTTATTATTTACCTACCACCCTGCAGTGTGTGTGTGTGTGTGCATGCACATGTGTCTGGGTGCTGGCATAAAGGAGGAGGGTATCACAGACAGTAAGGTAAGCGCCAAGAGAAAAAAAAAATAGTAAGGTTTCCCACACTTTGGATCACTTTATGGAGAAGTGGCATTTGAACTGACCCTTTATAATAGCTGAGATTTTAATGGGCAAAGGCAGAGCAAAATAATCCAGGTGAGGAGAGAACACAGACAGGAAACAGGGAGACTACCGAGCTCGTATAGTGGGTTGAATGCACATCTGATTTCCCTCCTTTCAGAAACCCTAAACCATAGTAAATGAATATGTTTTGCAAAGGATGTAAAGGAAGAGGAGACGATGACAACTAAACTCTGAAAGCTAGAAAACCAGTCAGCGATTGAGCAGACCTAAAACAGGCAGAGGGGAAAGCTGAGACCCAACGCCACTTGCATGGCAAGATCGTCAAAATATTCAGCAAAGTGCAGCACCAGGTCCCTCTGGAACTGAGGACAAAGAGATTACTGTAAGGAAGACTGGGGAAAAGCTGTTTGATGAATTTTTTTTTGTTTTATTTTTTGAGTTAGATTATAATCTCTAATTTCCTTCCAATACTCCAAGGTGCTGTAAGGACCCCCTTCCCCAACAGGTGAGACACACAGACGATAGTTTTCTGGGGAAGGTGTAACAGAGCGTTTCTGGATTGTGAGCTGCCATGGCAGCTGAGGACATGGGTGCTGTGCCAAAAGAACCACATCAGTGCTGCTGTTGAGACCCAGTCTTCCTCCTCTACTGGAACCCAGAAGCTGGAAGCCAAACTCTCGTCCTCTGCACATAAGATTAGAAAATCCTCTGTGGGGAATTAGATCAGCCCAAGAGGAAAGATCTACAAGATACTGACTTCAGGCCTTTCCCCAAAGAACAGGCCAAATTACTCCCCAACTCAAGGTGCACAAGCCACACCCATATGCTCAGAATTGTTATCATCTGTTTAGTTTCCCAATCTTAGGCATGGGCAGAAAGACATGAATTACCAAATTTCAAAGGAAAGCTTCTAATACAGAAGGTGGACACACACACACACACACACACAGACACACACTAGCATGTTGAAGAAACTTCAAAAAAAATCAATAATATCTTCAGACAGATAAGACAGTATATTGTATCTATGAAGCAAAACTAGAAAGCTATATTAAAAAAGAACATTTATAAAATTTAACAAAGGTTCTTGGCAATTAAAAATATATGAGCAGAAATTTTTAAAATTCAAAGTAAAGGCTGGAATATAAATTTGAAGAACTCTTTCAGAAAACAGAGCAAGAGTTGGAACACAGACAAAAGACAATCAAAGACCAATTCTGGGAATTGAACATGTTAAGAATGAGAGTTTCAGAAAGAGAGGAGAAATCAGATAGATGAGAGGAAGTCATCAACAAAATAATCACAATATAAAATTCGTAACTACAGGATATGAGTTGTGAGACTAAAAGGGTCACTAAGTCCCAGGCACATGGTGGGTAAGCAGGTCCACATCAAGGCACATCACTAGAAAATTTGGACACAAGAGAGACAGTAGGGATGTGAGTGCACAGAGGAAAGACCACATGAGGAAAGAGCAACCAGGGATAGAAAGTGGATCCCATAAGCTCCCAACAAGAAAGTTCAGGAGGACGATGAAGGAGGATTCTGGGATAACAGCTGAACACTAGATACAATGGCAAGTAGCTCAGATAGGAGCACTTTGACACAAGAAAAAATATTCAGGGCTTTCATCACCAACATCTCCTATACCACTGTACTGTCTTTTTAAACCAAGAATGGAGTGTCCAGGTACACTTGACCCAGATTCTGATCTGTACTTGGCTTGTCTTTACCATGTGCAGATCAAGTTTCTGCCATCCACACCCTGCTGCCGGATCGGATGATGACACCCCTTTCACCCATAGAAGACTTGCTCCTGAGAGCTGGAGCTAAGACAGAGCATAAAGGGCATCCCCTTCTGTGCTAGTCTGCTCAGGCTGCCAGAACAAAATGCCACCTACTGGGAGGTGTAAATAACAGAAAGTGATTTGCTCACGGTTCTGGAGGCAGGAAGCCTGACATCAAGGTGTAGTCATCAGGACTGGTTTCCTCTGAGGCCTCTCTCCTTGGTTTGCAGATAGCTGCCTTGTCGCTCTTTCCTCATGTGGTCTTCTGTGCACACACATCCCTACTGTCTCTCTTGTGTACAAATTTTCTTTCCTTAAAAGGACACCACTCAGATTGGATTGGGTGAGCTCCACAAATGTACTACATACTTGACATGTGTGATCTCACTATCTCTGCTTTGACAGTGAGCTAATGGAGCAAGCATTGTTATACCTCATTTTACATATTGGGAAACTGAGAAAACTGTCCTTAGTTCCTTTCCCGGGTTCACAAGGCATTTCATGGTAGATTCAGGAGCTACATCCCTTTTGTCTGACTCTGAAGCCCATGCTTTTTCTGTGATGCCATGAGAGATTTTATCCTTCCATTTCCAGCCATAGCCTTCTCACATGGAGTGATGAGGAAACGCAGAGATGATCTTTTACACCACATAGCAAACTCGCCTGCAGCATCTCTGAGCCATGGCCACCACCCACTGCTTGCAACCCATCAGTGATGGCAGCTTTCTCCACTGTGCTGCCCAGCTGTGATCAACCCGCCTGTAAGTTCACTTACTGGTCTTTGCTCTGTGCTCAAGAACAATTCAGAGCAGATTCATCTGTCTTCCCTGTGCTAGCTTTTAGATATTTGAAGGCAGTCATTTCCATTTAGCTTGGGCTTCTCTCCTGCATGTTCAATGCCCTATTTGCTCACAGAGAACATCCTCAGGCTGTCTTCTTATTTGTCAATAACTTTCTAAATATGTCACAGAGAGAATGGACCACAGTACTGCAGGTGTGGGCAGGCCACTGACTGAACACCATGAATTGTTCATCAGCTCCTCATGTATGTCTTATGTCCCTCACCAGATTCTGGAAGATTCTGGGAGATTCTAGATTCTAAATGACTCATCGCTCTTTTTATTTCACACTGAATTGCGAATAAAAGATGCTCAGTGCTCAGTGGTATTTCTTGATCACCTGACTCATTTGTTCAGGGATAGTCTTTCTGTCCCAGAATGAGAGAGAGTCTAATTCTGTTGTCCAGGCTAAAGTGCAGTGGTCCCATTATAGCTCACTGTAGCCACCAACTCCTGGGCTCAAATGATCCTCTCACCTCAGCCTCCCAAGTAGCTGGGATTACAGGCATGTGTCACCACACCTGGCTGATTTTTTTCTAATTTTCATAGATAGAGAGTCTTGCTATGTTGCCTAGCTTGGTCTCGAACTCCTGGATTCAAGCAAGAGCACCCTTTCAGCCTCCCAAAGTTCTGGCATTACAGGTGTGATCCACTGTACCCAACCCAGGAATATTCTGTTCTCATTGTTCCTTGGAGCCCTTCATATGCTCTATATTTTCCAAAGAACAGGCTTGAGGAATTAGGATCAGCATGGTCGGGCTGCTCCCTATAAGCCACATACATCTAAGAACCTCTTGAGGGTAGTGATAAATGTAACAAGGTCCATAAAACTGAAGGTCTATGATAAATCATAAATGCAAAGGTCTATGAAATACTTGTCAATAATACACATAAAAATTTTATGTCAGTATTTATTGTACTTAAATGATAATCTATCAGAATATACTCTGAAACACCCGTCAGAGTCAAATTCTTTGTGTATTAGTTATCTATTGCTGCATAACAAATTATTCCAAAATGTAATGGCTTACAAAAATAACAACTGTTTTTTCTGGACATTGCTCGCAGTTTCTGAGGATCAGGAATTCAAGTGTGGCCTGGCTGAGCAAGTCTGCTCAGGATCCCTCTGGAGGTTGCATCAGACATCAGCCTAGGCTTGACTGGGCCTAGCCTACCTTAAATGGGGCTGGTGGATTTGATTCCAAGGTAACTCACCTACATGGCTGGCAAGTGGTGATGTCTAATGTCAGAAGGCCTCAGTTCCTCTCCCCATGGGCTTCTCCACAGAACTGCAAGGGTATCTTCACAACTTGGTGACTGGCATCCTCCAGGGTAAGCAAGCTAAGAGACCCCAAGGCATAAACTCCAATATGTTTTCTTTTTAATTTTTGGACTGGGCCTTGGAAGTCACACACTGTTATACCTGCCCTATTCTATTGGTCATACCAGCCATCCCTGATTGAAAGTACAGGGGTTACAAAGGGGTCACAAGAATCCATGGAGATCATCTTAAAGGCTTTACTGGGTATTTTATAGGTAGCCCTCGGCTCCAATTCCACTTGTGAGGCTGTGCACCATCTTCACACAGACAGTTGATTGCTCAAGTATAGGGATTTGTTAGAAAAAGACAAGCCACTTACATTCATGAGGTATGAACATAATGAGAGCCATCCAGAAGTCTACAGTTCATTCATTAATTTGACTAAATACTTATGGGGGTTTTACTGTATGTGAAGCACTTCTCTAAGTGGTAGAAACATATCAGTGAGCAAAACAAAATAATAAGCAAGTATATTGCTATGATCTGAATGTATCCCCGCAATTCGTATTTTGAAACTTAATCACAAATGTGAAAATATTCAGATGTGGGGCCTTGAGGAGGTGATTAAGTCGTGAGGGCAGGGCCCTCATAAATGTGCTTAATGACCTTATAAAGAGGTTGAAGAGAGCACTCTTCCCTTTTGGTCCTTCTCCTGTTCATCATGTGAGGACACCAAGCCACCATCTTGAAAGTAGGAGACACCAGTTCTGCTGGCACCTTGATCTTGGACTTCCCAACCTCTGGCACTGTGTGAAATAAATTTCTGTTGTTTATAAATTACCCACTCTCAGGTATTTTATTATAGCAGTGCTAATGGACTGACAAATATCCATTCCTCAGCTGTCCTCTCTCTAGATTTGGTACAGAGGAGATTGACATTTTCTGATTTCTGAATTTCTTGAAAGCCACTCTGCTCATTTCAAAACCTGGTCTCCATACATGTGAAACTAAAGCAAAAATAACAACAACAATTATTATTATTAAATAGATAGTACTTGTTGGACATTTACTGTGTGCCAGGTATGTGCTAAGCAGTTTACATTTATTATATCATCTGATACTCTTAACAGCTCTATGAAGTAAGTACTATTATTATCAGCACTTTTTTTCTTACAAATGATGAACAACCTGAGGCTCCAAGAGGTTACTAACTTGTCTAAAGTTATTACTTACAGTTAGTAAGTGGGAGATCGAGGATTCACATCTAAAACTGTCTTACATCAAAATCTGTGTTCTTAAAGTTGATGAATCATCTCCTAGCAGACGCTGAAACTCAAATGCCTCTAGAGGCAAGGTAAGTGATGTAAGGGGAGAGAGCTAATGGGACAATAGGGAGTAGTGAAGACATTGGTGAGCTATCAACTCACGTCTGTCTCAAGGCATAAAAGTTCACATGTTTCCAAAACACTGTGTTAGCCAAATAAAATACATCCCAGGGCCAGATTCAGCTAGCAAGACCCAGGTTTAAACTTTAGGTGTCTTGTTTTATGTTACATTAATTTCTCAACCACAAGAATCATTAACAATCTTGTGCAGCTTGGTCTTCATCCAAAATTCAGATTTAAAATATTGGTTTCTCAGGATGAATAAGACAGAGAAGATAGCAAATGACTAAGGCTTCATTCCTCATTTATTCACTCAAGAAATACTGAGTGAGAGCCTTCTGTAGCCTAAACTCTGAGGTGAAAGCAGTGAACATAACAGACATGGTTCTTGCCTTCTTGAAGCTTACTCAGGTCTAGTTAGTGAGTGTGGCATGGACACTTTTCAAGAGCAATACTCAGTGTTTCTCAGACTTATTTCAATATTTTGCAAGACCCAAGTGTTCCAAAGGAAAAGTGTTTGGGAAGCACTTTGCCCTAAACCAGAAGATGCAAGATGGCAGCACATATGCTGCATACCTGCCTTGTTTGGCCAGCACAGTGATTGATAGAGCTTTTGGAAACGTCTTTAGGAAAAAGTCTAGAGCCTGTACTCTGCTGTTGGCTAGTGTCACCAGCCCCTTTTCACAACACAGAACCTCTGATGCTCTGAAATGCTCACGGTACTCAGGGAAAACTAAGAAAGAACAAACATTGGTAACGTAAACCTTCCAGGTAGAGGTGAAGCCTAGGCAATCACTGGGAAGCAAGAAAGTGCAAGTCAAGATAGGGAAACAGTAGCAACTCCAGGCATCTCTGTGGAGTAGGAGGAAGCCGAAATGTTGTCATGGGAAAATGACTTGGGAGACAAACCCACAGGGAATAAAACGAAATCTCTGATCCACATTGCACTGGGGTGCAGTCAAAATGGGACTCCTCAAGAATAGGATTGCCAGATAAAATACAGAATTTCCAGTGAAATCTGAATTTCAGATAACCAAGGAATACTTTTTTAGCATAAGTATATTCCAAGTATTGCATAGGATATACTCACACTAAGAAATTTTTCTTTCTTTATCTAAAGTTCAAATTTAACTAGTGCTAAGGATTTTTATTTGCTAAATCTGGCAACCCTACTCAAGGGACAACTAACCAGTGACTGGTGGTAACCTTTGGGTTTTATTTTTTTCTTTTCTTTTTATTTATTTTTTTGAGATGGAGTCCCACTCTGTCCTCCAGGCTGGAGTATAATGGCATGATCTCAGCTCACTGCAACCTCTGCCTCCCAGGTTCAAATGACTCTCCCGCCTCAGCCTCCTGAGTAGCAGGAATTACAGGCACCCACCACCACACCTGGCTAATCTTTGTATTTTTAGTAGAGATGGGGTTTTGCCATGTAGGCCAGACTGGTCTCGAACTCCTGATCCACCCACCTCGGCCTCCCAAAGTGCTGGGATTACAGGCGTGAGCCACTGCGCCTGACTTTTATTTTTTCTAATGGAGAGGAAATAAACTAGAGGTCACCTCCCCACTTTAGGGGCTCCATAGTGGCCTGATTCTGGTAGTAAAGACCTCAGGCTACTGCAACCATCAGAAATGCAGGGAGGCTGAAGTCAAACCATTTGAGAATAGAATCAGTGGCTGTAGGGCTGGAAGTGAGCCTAAGAAGCCATCTAATCCCACACTCTGAAGGAATCTTATGGAAATGGCCAAAGTGGTGACCTAGCTATGAACCAGATGGAAAAAAAATCTCCACTCCAGGGCATGGACATAGTCCCCTGGATATGTATCTTGTTTCTGGACAAACAGGACATATCCAGAGGCTGACCATACAGAACACCAGTCCCAACACTGGCCAAGAGTCAGAGGAAGAAAAAACACCTGTCAGATCACTTTCTTTCAACACCATCAAAGTTTGCTGTACTTTCTTCTAGGTGCTTGGAAAAAAGAAAAAGCTTTTCATTCATTATTGTTATTGTGTTGTGTTTTGTTTTTTCCTGTTTGTTCATTTTGAGAGGGAGTCTCACTGTGTCACCCACACTGGAGTATAGTGGTGTGATCTCAGCTCACAGCAACCTCTACTTCCTGGGCTCAAGCAATCCTACCACCTCAGCTTCCTGAGTAGCTGGGACTATAAGCACATGCCACCACGCCCAGCTAATTTTTGTATTTTTTGTAGAGATAGAGTTTATGCCATGTTGCCCAGGCTGGTCTTCAACTCCTAAGCTCAAGCTATCTGCTTGTCTCGGCCTCCCAAAGTGCTGGGATTACAGGCATAAACCACCACCCCTGGCCATTTTTATTCATTACTTTTAATATAAAGTATATCAAATTCTGTAAAGACGTACGTGTGTTTAAGGACACAGTCTTGGTCATTTCTTAGACCAAGTTTTACTTCCTTGGAAAATTATGGAATTGGAATGAGGACCACTGCTGCACTTTAGCATTAAGTTGGGATTCACTGAAGAAAATTCTCATTATGGTGATCCATCATTCTCAAAGGCTCTCATAAACAGACGGGAGTATCACTGTGCAAAGCTTTC
Source organism: Rhinopithecus bieti (assembly GCF_001698545.2). Classification (NCBI taxonomy): domain Eukaryota; kingdom Metazoa; phylum Chordata; class Mammalia; order Primates; family Cercopithecidae; genus Rhinopithecus; species Rhinopithecus bieti. Next base: position 754,107 of record NW_016809658.1, read on the forward strand.
TTCCCTGGACATATTGATATTTGAGCTGCAACAGTTTTCTAAAAAATCAGACTTTCACCCTAGGAAATTTTAACAGGAAAGAGAGAAGGTTGTGAAGAGTTTCCAGGGCCGATTTTTCCATTTCTTAGCCAGACAGAGGAAATGTATGAGACATAGGGGCTGTGTACCTCTGATTTCCTTTATTTCCAGATTGCTCTATTGCCCCGATGCTTATTTACACTTTTAGGTGGATGTGCTTGGGGCACATGGATGTGTGTGTGTGTGTATGTGTGTGTGTGTGCATATATAGATGTGTGATAACTTTATTTAGTTCTACTGTCTCCTCTGATATGGAGACTTCTTTCTTTGTATCCCAGTTCTTTTGCCTCAAGGAAAAACACAAATATAAATATTCTTATGCTAAGGTTTTGGTATGGTTAATTTTATGTGTTAACTTGGCAAGACCAAAGTAACCAGATATTTGGTCAAACATCAGTCTAGATGTTGCTGGGAAGTTATTTTTTCGATGAGATTAACATTGAAATCAGTAGACTTTGAGTAAAGCAGATTACTCTCCATAATGTGGATGGGCCTCATCCAATCAGCTGAAGGCCTTAAAATAAAAAGACTGAGGTTCCCCAAGAAAGAGGGAATTCTACTAGTAGGCTGCCTTCAGACTCCAGCTTCAGCCTCATCTCCTCCCTGGGTCTCCAGGCTGCCAGGCTACCCTGGAAATTTCAGAATTGCCAGCCTCCAAAATTGCATATATACATGAAACACATACACACACGTATATACACACAGACATATTATATACACATACACATATCCTATTGGTTCTGTTTTTCTGAAAAACCCTAATACAGGCCTCTTCCCCAAAATTTAATCAAATAAGATAGCCAAATCCCACTTGATATTATTTAATCCATTCATGGTATCCTCCTAGAGTCTTCTCTGAGCTTTACATGGTTTTCTGGGCTCTTTGTCTTGAATAAGAGGAGGCAGCAGAAGCCCACACGTACACATAGCCCTCATCAGAGATCTCAAGGAGCAGAACGACCCCTCCTTCCTTCTCTTTTGCTGTTTCACTCAGGAAAGGCGAATCCACCTACAAGCATGCCTTCTGCCCCACAGCCTGCAGCTTGAGTTTCAGTATCAGAGATGAGACAGGGAGTTTATTTGAAAAGCTAGCCAAGAGGCAACTGCTACTACTCTCACAGTATGTGTAAAATTTTTGCACAGCTGCGGGTTTCAAGGACCCTGAGTGTAAGGATGAAGAGCAGCAGGCTGGATCCCAAGCTTTCCAGAAAATTCTGAGATACGAATCAGACTTCAGCTGAGTTGAGAAACCTCCATGAAGATCATGGGGCCATGCTGTGGGATGAATAGGAGTCTGCAGCCAGGCCTCTGTGGATGACATCGCTGTCACTCAGACAACATTAAACAGTTAGGCTCAGCTTCAAGGGCACGCTGAATCACGTATGCCCCGGGTGTGTTAAAAATACACCGGTGAGGTTAGCCCAAATGCTCACATTTTGCTTTCCTATGCATAAGTATCAAAGTAAGTGCAGGCCCCTCAACACCATAATCCATTATCAAAAACTGAAAGCAGCTGGTCAGATTTTTAAACTTTCTACACAGAGAAACGCATCTGGTCCCAGTTTGCTGCATAGAAATCAGTTTCATTCTTTTACTCAGCCCAGCTACAGAAACCATCGGGATGGCCTGGACCTCATTCACGCGCAAGAATTTGCAACCTTTCCCCACTGCTGGTGCCATTCTACCTCCAGCTTGGGAGACACCGCAAAGTAGGGAGTCTGAAATTCCACCAGTTCAGAATGACGAGACTGGGAATTAGCAAAGCAGCTCTGGTTCCTCAGAGAAATCTCTAGACAGATCATATGTATGAAGGGAAAAAATCATTTGCAATGGATTGTCTCAGAACCAATTTTTTAAGATTGTGCAAAGTTGAAGTATCGACTAACATTCTGTTCATTTCAAAGGCAAGCCTTGGCCATAATTTATCTCTTTGATTCCCCTGACCATCAGCAGTTGTGGCCATTTTCTGTCCCGCCGTGGAGAACAGTTAAATGATGATGCCGTACCCCCCTTGACTTCCCTTCCAGCCTGTTTCAGCAGTCTCACCAGGCACTTCCTGTCTCCCCAGCCCCACTGTCTGGCACTTATTTCAGACAAGTCAATATGTTTAAATTATATCTGAACTCAACGTAATTAATCATAAAGCTTTATGCTTTGTAATGTGCTTTTTTTTTTTTTAAACTTCTGGTTGGCATTCCACTGACTCACAATTAAAAGAAAAGCTATCCACAATACATTGTGAATATCACCTAAACCTTCAAGCTGGGAATCCTTTCTGGACAAGGCTGTACAAGGAGCATGTCGAACACCTCTGCTCTTTTAAAAGGGATCCAAATAAGAGGGTCAGGATGGCATTTCAGGAAATGTTAAGCAGATCAGAAGAAAAACACACATGTGCTGGCTGGGTCCCAGTGAACAAAAACAATCTAATTTGAAAACCTAAAAGTCAGGTGATGGGTTTTCTCTTTAATGCATTTTGCAAACAGAGCAAAGGCTTTGAAGCTCACCACATAATTATGCCACGGAACTGTATTGGATACATGTTACTGAAGATTGATAGGTGCTTCCTTTAAGTGGATTGCAGCCTTCTTCAGTTTTAATGGCCATCTTATATCACATGACCTTTGTATTCAGTTTCATAATTCCTATCTAGTCCAGAGCTAGTATTCATAGCATGTAATCATTCTTGACTCTCTGAAAAGTAGATTGGCTCTCAATCCTCAGTGAAAAATTTCCCATCTAGGAAGTGAGTGAGAATTACTATCTATTATGATTTGTTTCTACCCACAGAACACTCTGACGCCAAATGTATAAGGGTTTTTTCCCCCACACCAGCTACTTCCCTGACACCAGGTGGGTGTCCTATAATTCAATTGTACTCAATTTTGACACTATGTACCTGGAGTTAGTGTTAGATCCCACAAGTTAAGGGCTTAGTCCCATAAAACTGCTCCCATTTCAGACATCAATTGCAAGTCCCAGGCCTTTCATACTTATGACCAACTGATTATGTATCAGAGGTTCCCATGACCTCCTCTCAGATTTTGCTAAACTGGCTCATAAAATTCAGAAAAATAGTTTACTTACATTTACTGGCCCATTATAAAGAATACAACTTAGAAACAGCCAATAGAAGAGATGCACAGGACAAGGTTTGTGGGGGGTTGGTTCATGAAGATTCCATGTCTTCTCTGGGCATGCCACCCTCCCAATGTAATCAGCCCTCCATGGGTCCCGCATCCACAGATTTAACCAACCTCAGATAAAAATATTTGGGAAAAAAATTAAAAATAACATTACAACAATAAAAAAGATGCAATTTTTAAAAACATAGCATAACAATTACTTATATAGCATTTACTGTACCGAGTATTATAAGTAATCTAGAGCTGATTTAAAGTACATGAGAGGATGTATATAGGTTATAGGCAAATACTGTGCCATTTTATATACAGGACTTGAGAATTGTAAATTTTGATGTCTGAAGAGGGTCCTGGCACCAATTCCTCCAGTGGATATCAAGGTAGTACTATACTTTGGTGTGTATACCAGCCTGGAAGCTTTCCAAATCCCTTTATTTAGAGTATCTATGTAGGGTCTATCACATAGCCATGATGGATTAAGTCACTGGTCATTGATGATTAATTCAATCTCTAGCCCCTCTCTCCTCTTGGGGTGGGGGAGTGGTCAGGGGATGGGATTCAAAATTCCAACCTTCTAATCATATGGTTGGTTCTTCTGGCAACCAGCCCCCATCCGGAAGCTATCTAGAGGTCCACCAAGAATCATCTCATTAGCATACACTCAGGTATGCTTGAAAGGAGCCTATTATGGAAAATCAAAGACACTCCTCTCACTTCTATCACTCAGGAAATTCCAAGGGTTTTAGAAGTTTTTGTGTCAGGACATCTGTTTGTTGCGGCACTACTCACAATAGAAAAGACTTAGAACCAACTGAAATGTCCATCAATGATAGACTAGATAAAGAAAATGTGGCACATATACACCATGGAATACTACGCAGACATAAAAAAGGGTGAGTTCATGTCCTTTGCAGGGACATAGATGAAGCTGGAAACCATCATTCTCAGAAAACTCACACAAGAACAGAAAACCAAACACCGCATGTTCTCACTCATAAATGGGAGCTGAACAATGAGAACATATGGGCACAGGGAGGGGAACATCACATACCAGGGTCTGTCAGGGTTTGGGGGCAAGGGGAGGGATAGCATTAGGAGAAATACCTAATGTAGATGACGGGTTGATGGGTGCAGCAAAGCACCGCGGCACATGTATACCTATGTAACAAACCTGCAGGTTCTGCACATGTACCCCAGAACTTAAAAGTATAATTTTAAAAAAAGAAGTTTTTGTATTAGGAACCAAAGAGAAGACCAAATATACATACATACATACACACACACACACACACGTACATATATACATATGTTTTTAATTTTTTTTTTTTTTTTTTTTTTTGAGACAAGGTCTGGCTGTATCATCCAGGCTGGAGTACAGTGGTGTGATCTCAGCTCATTGCAACCTCTGCCTCCCCAGCTGAAGCTATGATCCCACCTCAGCCTCCCAAGTAGCTGGGATTACAGGCATGTACTATCACACTCAGCTAACTTTTGTATTTTTTGTAGAAATGGGGTTTTGCCATGTTGCCCAAGCTGGTCTCAAACTCATGAGCTCAAGCGATCCATCTGCCTCAGGCTCCCAAAGTGCTGGGATTACAGGCATGAGCCACAGCTCCCAGTATAATATATATTTATTACAGCACAATGTCACACCATCTAAGACACTCAAAAGAGATGGGGAAAAGCTAAATCTAAAGTTCAAAAAAATGGAACTGGGGACTCATTTAGAGACATAGCCTTCCATAACTTTACATGCATTTCAGAATTTATAAAAATTAATACATGCTATATCATTAGTCAGGACTCAGGGTAGCAAACAGATACTCTATGTATTTTAAGAAGGAAGAAATATAATACAGGGAATCAGGTGATTTCAAAATCATTGGAATGGCTGCAGGAGCAGGTTCTGGGCTGGCCTTCTGGAATGACTCCCAGAACCATGTAATGCTGATACCCAGGGAGAATGATGAAAAAGCATTATAGAGGCAATTGCAGGACAGTAGCCATTTATCTAAATAACATCTTGAGGTAGGATTAGCCCTACTAGTTGAAGTACCATCATCATGTAATGTAGGTCTTGATGTAACAACAAAAGCAAAAATAAAAACAACTGGCCTGGCGTGGTGGCTCATGCTTGTAATCCCAGCACTTTGGGAGGCAAAGGCGGGCAGATCACTTGAGGTCAGGAGTTCGAGACCTGCCTGGCCAACATAGCGAAACCCCATCTCCATCTCTACTAAAAGTACAAAAATTGGCTGGCTGTGGTGGGATATGACTGTAATCCCAGCTGCTCTGTAGGCTGGGGCAGGAGATTCGCTTGAACCTGGGAGATGGAGCTGCAGTGAACTGAGATTATGCACCTGCACTCCAGCCTGGATGACAGGGTGAGACTCAGTCTCAAAATAATAATACTAATAATACTAATACTAATACTAATAAATAAAATAATGTTTTAAACCTTCCTCACCCTGATACTCATGCACATTTTCCAAGGCCCATTTTTTTCTAAGATTATCGCTATTCTGAGGTAGGCATTCTAAGACACATGCACAAGTAATAATAAAATAGTTTATCTAATATTGTAAGGAAGTTAACAGTATGTATTTATCTGGGCAGATCCCAAAGGAGACAAATTGAAAATAGTTGGCTGTCCACGTTATAATCACAACATCATAATGAGAAAGCATTAGTTAATATTAGTCAATATATTAATTGCCTTAATCAAAATTTCAGACTTCAGGGAGTCATTAAATGTATTCTAGGACAGGGGTGGGTAAACTATCACTACACCTCTTTTTAAATAAAGTTTTATTGGGGCATACCTACATCTGTTTACCTGTTGTTAATGGCTGCTTTTGGACTCCAGTGGCAAAGTTGAGGAGTTGCAACAGAGCTAAGATAGCCTACAAAACTTAAAATATTTACTATCTACCTCCTTTAGAGGAAAGTCCACTGACCTGTGATTTAGAGTAGCAGGGTCCACCTAAAAGATTCACAGATGCCAGTTCTCAATATTAGTACAGATTGAAACACACTAATTGTCACCAAACCATTCAAACACAGAGTCACAGTGAAGAATCATGTTTTCCACAAGAAAAGATTATTTGACAATGTTTTATATTCAAGCAGTACAATACATCTGAACTGAATTTTTAATTTAATTTAATTTTAATTAGTTTTAATTTAAATAACCACATATTTCTAGTGGCTACTATATTGAATAATGCAATTCTAAATCATAACCTTAAGTCTTACATTCTCTTCTTTGTTATGTCATTAATAAAACTTGTTTAAAGAAAAAAGATTTCAATGTAACTGATAGATATACGGGAAAGACTCAAATCAATACAGATCTAAAAAATATGTTACAAAATTCATCTGGAAAAATTTTGTATAAATGAAAAATGCTCTCTTACTTACTGCACATAAAAATCTGTGAAGGCAGTGAAATTTGGTAGAGTGAAAGGGTGCCATTAGGCCTCAAATGTTGAAAACATTTTCAGCCTTTGGGGGACTTTGGTTTCTNTATATTGAATAATGCAATTCTAAATCATAACCTTAAGTCTTACATTCTCTTCTTTGTTATGTCATTAATAAAACTTGTTTAAAGAAAAAAGATTTCAATGTAACTGATAGATATACGGGAAAGACTCAAATCAATACAGATCTAAAAAATATGTTACAAAATTCATCTGGAAAATTTTGTATAAATGAAAATGCTCTCTTACTTACTGCACATAAAATCTGTGAAGGCAGTGAAATTTGGTAGAGTGAAAGGGTGCCATTAGGCCTCAAATGTTGAAAACATTTTCAGCCTTTGGGGGACTTTGGTTTCTAGGACTGAGTCTCTTTTTGCATGAACTAGAGTTCAAGTCTTTAACTTAGTTCATAAAGAAATATTTTAAATCATTGATCAGTTCCAAATATGCAGATTCACTGCTTACATATTCCTTTCTGGCTCACATCATATTTGTTATTCTTACTAACTCAAATGCTGTTCTTTCTCATTTGGACAGCCAATTACTTTTGAGGAAGTTACATCATATCTGCTTTTCACACTTAACCATCACAATAGAAAACATAGAAAATACTTAGTGTACTACCTCAAATTATGTCTGGGTATGGACATTCCTTTATCTTCTTCCCTATTGCATCTCTCTGGGTGTGAAAGAAACAGGTTGGAAACTCCCAACATACCCACTCCTGACCAACTCTAAGGAATATGAGGAGCGACAACCCAGCTGCCAACTTCCCCTGTTCCAGACTCACATGTCTGTCAGATTAACAGGACATGGGCCACATTTCTCCAGCTGGACATCTGGGCTCTGAAGCTGCTGCAAGGACCCCCTGTGGCTAGGAATGTCAGCCTAGCTCTGAGATCGAGTCAAGGAAAGGAGAAATGGCAAGATTCTGTGTACCTGAGCCACCCCGTGTGACCACTCCTACCCCATACCTTTTTCAAATCTGAGAGGATACAATATACACCAGAGCCAAAACTGTGTCACAAAATGCCATGTTTGGGAAGTAAGCAATACAAAATTGTCCTTGTGTCTCAGAATAAGTTCTGTGGCTATATCCAAGCTTAGGGGCATTTGTTCTTTTTGAAACTTAAAATCTAAGGAAAAAAAGTGACTTGAGGTCTACTTGATTATGTCTAACACCCTTTCTTCTTCTAGGTAGACACATTGACAAGGTGGGCTATATTCAACACAGCAGTGTTCAGTGATTCAGTTTCTCCACCTTCAGTTGACAATCTTTACAGCATTCTCCTTTCAAGATGATAAGGACTTCTCAAGGAAACCTCATGCATTTAAGTCTCCAAACAATAGAGAAATCTAGAAAGTTCTAGAAAAGAACAATGGAAAAGTCCTCAGCAGCAGCAACCTTGTTCACTAGGTGTTAGGACAAGGGAGATTTCTTGGATTTCTTCCTCCACCACCTCAATTAGAAATCTAAAGGAGACCTATTACACCTGTCACTGAGAGTCTTATTTCAAGACCATGCCATGGCTTTAAGGCCCTCAAAGGGATGTTTTCACTCTGCAGCAGGCTGGAACTCTCGCTGTAGGTGTAATGATAACTGTGGAAAGTCAAAACCACCAGTCCATTCAGGTCCCAATCCTAAACAAAACGTCTGTGTGATGGATACAATTTCTGACTGTGACTGTTTCTACATTCGCCACGGCAGTGCAAGTTTCCAGAATGATTGTGGTTGGAATTTTGGTCTAAACTGATCAGTCATGGTTCCCAAAGTCACTGTAAGCAGAGTAACCAATACTCCTGTGTTTCTGCCAATTGTGCTACTGTGTAGACAAACCATGGATGATAAGATTGGCTTAGTTGCAACTGGAATGGTCTCCAGTGGGCTAAACTGCCACATGCAAAAGGCCTTGTAATTTTTGTCAAGGCAGAGGTAGCTGCTAAATCCCAGAGCTACTGTGCTTGAGTATGTTGTTCCTGGATTTTCAGGGGAAAGTCCCTCAGTGAGGGCACAGATGAAAGAAGAGAGAGTGCTGGAAGTCAGAGGCCCTGAACCTACAAGTCTCCTAAACTCTCTGTGCATCAGTTTTATTATTTGCAAAGTGGGCATATGAAAACCTACTTTACAACTTGTTTTAGGAATCAGACAACATAACATACATGTCCTTGTCAAACGGTGAGCAATGAAAAGTACTAACTATAACATGCCTTGATTTTACTACTGAATGGGAAATAACTGTATGATGCCAACCAAAAATTTCTGCCCAAACCAATTGCTTTCAACTTCTCTTCTATCTGGAGGTATAATTTCATACCTCCAACCTTTTCCTTGAGCCATACAAGCAATACCTATTCTGGCTGCCCCATCTTACAGTGTGTGTATAAAGTCAGCCTTAATACTCTGATTGCAGGGATGAGGCTTGTTCCTACGACTCACTAGAAACTTATTTCCTGCTGTTGTTGCAGTAACTCCATTTTCCCCAAAGGGGCCATGATATAAAGGAAGTCACTATGTAGCTAAATCAGCCTGCAGCTAACAGACAAAATCCCCAGATGAACATTCAAATTCTAATCCATTATATATCATTCCTTACCCAATCAGTGTCATACCCACTTGCCATGTGTTGTGGGTTGAATTGTGCTTCCTCCACCAAATCCATATGTGGAAGTACTAACTCCCAATACTTCAGAACATGAACTTATTTGGAGATAGTATCTATGCAGAGGCGATTAATTTAAAAAGAGGTCATTAGGATGGGCCCTAACTTAATAATAAATGACATCCTTATAAAAAGTGAAAATGTGGAGACAGACACACAGGAGGAACACAGCATTAAGATGAAGGCAGAAAGCATAAAGAACAAATCTGGAGGCATCACATTACCCAACTTCAAACTATAATACAAGGCCAGAGTTGCGTTACCAAAACAGCATAGTACTGATATGAAAATAGGCACATAGACCAATGGAAAAGAATAGAGAACCCAGAAATAAACCCAAATACTTACAGCCAACTGATCTTCGATAAAGCAAAAAAATAAAAAAATAAAAAAAAATAAACGTACAGTGGGGAAAGGACACCTATTCAACAAATGGTGCTGGGATAATTGGCAAGCCAAATGTAAAAGGATGAAACTGGGTCCTCATCTCTCACCTTATATAAAAATCCATTCAAGATGGATCAGAGACTTAAATCTAAGATCTGAAACCATAGAAATTCTAGAAGATAACATCAGAAAAACTCTTCCAGACATTGGCTTAGGCAAAGACTTCATGATCAAGAACCCCAAAGCAAATGCAATAAAAACAAAGATAAATAGATGGGACTTAAACTAGAAAGTTTCCACACAGCAAAAATAATAATCATCGGCAGAGTTAACAGACAACCCACAGAGTGGGGAAAAATATTCACAATCTATAATCCAACAACAGACTAATATCCAGAATCTATAAGGAACTCAAACAAATCAGCAAGAAAAAAATCAACCCCATCAGAAAGTGGTCTAAGGACATGAAAGGACAATTCTCAAAAGAAGATACACAAATGTCCAACAAGCATATGGAAAAATGTTCAACATCACTAATTATCAGGGAAATGCAAATCAAAACCATAATGCAATACCATCTCACTCCTGCAAAAATGGCCATATGCAAAAAATAATAGACGTTGGCATGGATGCAGTGAAAAGGGAACACTTTTACACTGTTGGTGGGAGTGTACACTAGTACAGCCACTGTGGAAAACAGTGTGGAGATTCCTTAAAGAACTAAAAGTAGATCTACCATTTATTCCAGCAATCCCACTACTGGGTATCTACCCAGAGGAAAAGAAGTCATTATACGAAAAAGATACTTGCACATACATGTTTATAGCAGCACAATTTGCAATTGCAAAAATATGGAACCAGCTCAAATGCCTATCGATCAACAAGTGGATAAAGAAAAAGTAGTACATATAAACTATGGAATACTACTCAGCCATAAAAAGGAATAAAATAATGACATTCACAGCAACCTGGTTGGAACTGGAGACTATTATTCTAAGTGAAGTAACTCAGGAATGAAAAAAACAAACATTGTGTGTTCTCACTCATTTGTGGGAGCTAAGCTATGAGGATGCAAAGGCATAAGAATGATACAATGGACTTTGGGAACTAGGGGGAAAGGGCAGGGGATTGTGAGGGATAAAAGACTATACACTCGATACAGTGTATACTGCTCAGGTGATAGGTGCACCAAAATCCCAGAAATCACCACTACAGAACTCATTCAAGTAACCAAACACCACCTGTTTCAGAAAACCTATTGAAATTTTAAAAATTTAAAATAATAAATAAAAACAATCCAATACCTTAAAAAGAAAAGATGAAGATACACATCGAGTTGATGTTTCTATAAGCTGAGGAATACTAAAGATTATCAGCAAACTACCAGAACCTCAGGAAGAGGCCTGGAATAGATTCTTTCTCACCATGAGAAAAGTGAGGTTATCAGTGTGATGATAAAATGGCTAAAGAAGGAGCCAACCCTGCTGACACCTTGGCCTTGGATTTCTAGCCCCCAGAACCATGAGTCAAATCTGGTGTTTAAGCCATTAAGTTTGTGATATTTTGTCACAGCAGCCCTCACAAACCAATACACACTGAGGGGTTATTCTCTAACTGAGAGATACGGGTTATTTTATAGAAGAGAGGCAAGGCAATCAGGGGAAGTGTAGTAAGCCATTCTCATATTGCTATTAAGAAATAATTGAGATGGTGTAATTTATAAAGAAAAGAGGTTGAATTGGCTCACGGTTCTGCAGGATGTACAGGGAGCATGGTGACATCAGCTTCTGGGGTGACATCAGCTTCTGGGGAGGCTGGTATTAAGAAATATTGCTATTAAGAAATAATTGAGATGGTGTAATTTATAAAGAAAAGAGGTTGAATTGGCTCACGGTTCTGCAGGGTGTACAGGGAGCATGGTGACATCAGCTTCTGGGGTGACATCAGCTTCTGGGGAGGCCTCAGGAAACTTACAATCATGATGGAAGATGACAGGGAAGCAGGCACATCTTACATGGCTGAAGCGAGAGGAAGAGAGAGAGAAGGGAGATGCTACACACTTTTAAACAAACAGATCTTACAAGAACTCACTAACATAAGAACAGAACCAATGGATCCACCCCCATCATCCAATCACCTCCTACAAGGCCCCTCCTCCAACACTGAGGATTACATTTGACATGAGATTTGGGCAGGGACACAGATCCAAACCATATCAGGTAGGATCTAACATTGCTTGAAAACATACTTCATTTCAAGGGTTTTGCATTGTTATGTTACACCATTTGATCCTCATCAAAACCCTGCAAAGAAGGTATCATCTCCATTCTGCAGATGAAGAAACTGAAACTCAGAGAATTTAATTAATTTCATAATATGTAGCAGGCAGCAAATAGCAAAAGTAAGCTCTGTCCCTCTGTCCCCACGATTGGCTCTGAAGACCTACATGGTTCCCACTTCCTCACTGTGCCATCTGACCCTTGGAGTGGAGTCTCACATCAATTCTAGACATTTTGGAATTTATTCTGTCTTGTACTGTCCTAATAAAAATTCAATTCCTTGCTCTAGTAATTGAATTTTTATTTTATTCAACTCCTTACATTCACACTACCTGGAAGCTAAACCAACTGCAAAAAGAGAAGGTGATGTTTTACATTTGACATTACCTTCTGGTTGTGTGATCATTTTCCAATCTGCTCAACTGTAACCAGAATTTTCTTTCTTGAAGAAAGCAAGATTGTGTTTTTTCTAATTTTCTTCAGAGTTTGAAATGCAGATGGTGAAGTTGTCTCTATGACAGCACAATGGCTAAACCATGAGAAGAGAGTTGATACCAGTTTCTGATTGGCTGGAGTGGCATGAGAAAATCTGGAGACCTTTTACATTAAATCCAGTCTCCTGTCAGAACTCACCCAGTCTCCACTTGGAATTCAAGTGTTTTTTGCACTGACCATCCAGAGAAGCATGCTTGATATTGTTTCTGCTCTTGCTTTTATATCTTAACTTTTTGGAGGCTGAGGAGTGGTGGAGGGGAGAAATGTATTAGCTTTGTTTCTCATGTACACAATAAGATTTCCAATGGAGATCTGTTGGAAGCCAATCCAGAGGAAACATAAAAGATCACAACTCCTCTCTGCCATTTGCAGTCTGTGCACCATCGGTTGCATAGCCAGCATCGGTTTTCTGGGTTTTTTTGTTTGTTTGTTTGTTTAGGAAGGAAGTCGTAGAAAAATAAGGTAGCTATGAAGATGTCTGTCCTCAACTCTTTGAAAGCTATATTAGCTTTCAAAGTGATGGTGCTACACTGGAGAGCAGCATGGAAAATGAAATGGGATGTTAAAGTGGTTAAGAACTCAGGCTTTGGGGTCAAAACTGTTCTTCTTTATTGTCTGCAGGAAAAGTACTCAGTTCCACCAAGTTTAATTACTTGAGCTTTAAAAAATGCATTGGGGAGAGGGGAAGGGTTTTTAATTCAAACTCCACAAGACTGGCAAAAATAATTAATTTAAATGATACAAAAGTGTAAGGGGCGTGGCATGCATTAGGTGCTCAAAAATAGTAGCTTTTAAGATGATGAGAGTAGAGAGTGTGTTCCTGGGCTTCCTCCCTTGTCTGAGCCAGGGTAGACAAGTCATGCTCCCTGCACCACAGATGCTGACTATAAGAGGGGACTGGCACCTCCTTTGCTCACTTAAACCATGCTGCATTTTGGGAGAAATGCCCAGGTGAATTTTGGCCTTTGTAATCTGTGCTATGTGACAGTTATGCAGCAATGCACTATATATGCAAGTTGGAGCACTGCTGGCAAAGACTGCAGTATATGAGCTCAAGCTAGACCCTAGCCTTAACAACAACCAATCAGCAGCAGCAATCTGCCCTTCGGTCAGGTACCCAGTATGAAAAAGCAGTCAGAAATACATCTTCCCTCCACAACCCACACTTTCCCACCAAACCACAATGAGTGAGAGCACTGCCACCCCTCCCAAGAGGGCAAACAGGGAAGTCCAGGAGCTCTGGGTTGTTGGCCTAGAGCTATAAAGCAAGATGCTGGAAGAGTTGAAAAATGGAGCTAAGCCTCAGAAATAGGGAAGGAGGGACAGCATCCTCCTTTTAGGGAGATGCTGAAAACTCCAAACAGATGACTCCCAGGCACTCCTCCATCCCTGAGTAGACCTCCTGAGGCCCCAATTACACAAGGACCCCTGGATTTCCCATGGCTGTCATTGCCTTTAAGAGATTTGAGCCAGGAGGCCACCTCCCTGGCATTGCCAAGGGTGAGTCTGTCTCTGCAGCACAGAAGGAAGAGGATGTCCACCAGACATGTGAATAGATGTCATCCGGACACCCAACAAAACAAAAAAATAATGATGAAAACCCAAGCTGAATGGTATGATTTAATTTCTAAATTGAGATGATTTTGAAAACTTACCAAATCTCCAGTGTCTAAGCATTCATCTATTTGTTCAATAAATATTTTTTATGTACTGAAGACACATCAGGCTCTGTGCTAAACACTTGAGATACAAAGGTAAATGATACAGATATGTCCTGACCCCATAAAGGCTGCAATCTAGTCAGCAGAGATGGACAAGTGCAACGTTAGGACAGTAGATGGTGACATGCATTATTTATTTTGGTTTCCCCAGTAGAGGCTGCTCAGTGATAGGCACAGAGCAAAAACTCAATAAATGATGTATAAGTGGCTGAAAACAACTCACATTTATTAAGTATATACTATACTCCAGGCATTGTTCTAAGCACAATATATGAACTCATTTTATACATGTAATATATATTTAATGAATTAATATACATAATTAAATAGATTTAATTCATTCATTTAGGAAATAAAAGTAGTAAATGAACAAGTGACGGACACTCGGTCCCCAAAGCTTCCATCCTGAGCACATTTTGAATCCATACAAGAAAGGACAAGAATAAACAATAATCCAGATGAGCTTTTGGTTAGGCATCAAGAGATCTGGGTAAGCATGAGAAGGAAAATGGCTTTGCAATTGCCACAGGAATAAGCTGGGTTCAAATCCTGACTTCACGCTATAGTTGAGTAATCTCATTCAAGTAATTCAACCTCTCAGACCTCCAATTCCCAATCTGTAAAACAAAGTTAGTGCACCCACCTGATGGGGCTGTTGTGAGGGTCACATCAGGTTCCACATACAAGAAAGTGCTCCAGAACTGGGAGGCACACTCAAAACAGTAATTGCTATTATTAAGGCCCTATTGAGAGACAGCCGAACATGGAAGAGAAACTTAGAATGAGAGTCCCTAGTTCTAAATCTGGTCTCCATTAGCCAGTTGAAATATGTAAACAAAAGGATTAATTGAGATGATGTGGGTGCCTTAGGACAGAGCTACTGCTGTATAATGGGTAGGGGGGAAAGCAAGTCCTTCCTTGGGAATGAGTCACCAAAGGCTTTCTCAGGCTCTCTGGATCATCTCTGTGAGGCAGTTTAAAAGAACCAAGTAAACTGGGTGAACTACCAGGCCCCTCCTCTCCTGGGAGCCAAGGATCATCCCATGTGGATGTGAGAAGCATGTGACTGACTCAAGATAAACAAGACCCACCTGTGCCTGGATTCCTGGAGTCAGCTGTGGCTAACAGAGGAGTTGCTGCTTGCTTAACAAGGAAGAGAGAGGGCAGGGAGGTGCAGTCTTCTTCATTGTCAGAGAAGGGGTGTCTGCAGGTCCAGGGCAGGTGTGGGGCAGTCTTTTTCAGAAGCAATCCTGTTAGAGAAGGTTCTCGCACAGTAAATCCCCAACCCACATGGCTAGAGGAAGGATAGTGCTCTTAACTGAGAGGAGAAGTAGCCAGGAAGCTCAGTTAGTATCTGGGTGGGAGCTAAACACACTAAATTGTTAAAGAAAGAAAACTACCCATCTGCACAACAACATCAGATTTGGCGGGGAGAAATTAACAGAATGTCCTTGCTGTGAGCACAGAGTCTCTTCCTTGAATAAATATTCTCAAGGCATAGGCACAGTGGGTTAAAAGTTCATACAGGCAGCATTGTGTGAACTTTACAATAAATTCTTACTTGCTTGTCCTTGACTCACTGAACATGAGACATGTTTTGTATATATTATTTTTGATGTTTTATAAAGTGAATGCAGACTCAATAAACCTTCAAATGCACTGCATGAGTTAATTAGGTGTGTTTGACCCTTCACTTTTGAATGCTTGTGTATTAGAAAAGAACTATGCTACATCTGCAGTTGGGTTTAAAATTAATTCACTAAGACCTTGGTTCAAAAAGAGTTAATTGATGTCAAGAGCCATCTCTTCAGACTCTAAGCTGCTTTTGAGAATGGACTTGATACCACAAGAATTTCAATTTGGGGTTTCAAAAACTCTAAACCTGTGAGGTTACAAACTTGGCAGAACCTGTTCTGCCTTTGCTGTGAACAGAACATGTGCTATTTTGAAATATAAACCTACACAAGCAGACTGTGATTTTGATCCACACAGCTGAATTTGTAACTCCTTAGGTTAAATGTTAGAGAAGTTATAACAAACAGGAATATATGTGCAGCAAGTAATTGTTTGATTTACAGGGGAATATTGTAATGGGGCCCCACTCACCTAGTGTTTTAGAAAGTTTGTTTTTAATTTTTTAAATGTTTTTGGGCTATAAGCCCTGTTGCTACTGTCCTGGTCAGGTGAGAAGAGCCCTTAGAACTGTACACCTGGGATCAATATAATGACTCACCTGATGTTAATTTTCAGCCTGTGCCTGCTAAAATTCAAACCACAACACAACTGCAGAAGTTCCAAGACACCTCTGCCTGTCACGCAGCCCTTCATCACTTATACTGATGTACTGTGTTACAAATTCTATCTAATCAACTGACATTTTAAGGAGTGGACAATTCAACAAGAATAACAACGTGGTGACAATTTAGTCTTCTGCCCCTTCCTTCGTAAAAACAGCGTCTTCTATTTGTTCCCCACCCAAGTCAAGACATTTCACTAATTTGCTAGTCATTAAAAAGATATTTTATACCCAGCCTGTAATATTATACTCTTCAGTGATTATGATAGCTCCCAACAGAATTCCAGACTCAAAAATGAAAGCTGGGAAGCTGAATTGCAATTATGATACTTCAAATAATCCCACAAAAGTAGAACCACTGTTAAGTAATTTATGGTCTTTGATCTTGTCACAGATCTACTGAAATCTTCACATCACTCAAGCTAAATATTTTCCATCAGAAAAAGGATAGTTACTTTCCCCTCCACCACCCACAACCCCAAGCTGAAGATACAAAAATAAAGGTTCCAGATGTTTGTTTTGTTTTGAGGTCAGACCCCAAGAGGGGCATTTCTGACAGCCTTCTCAGATACCTGCCAGAATCAAGCATTTTGGTCGATGTTTGACTCAACTTGTCTGATTTAACCATCTCTAAAATAGAACTGAGAGGAGATGAGAGAACACATAACTTTTGATTGAACTTATCTGAAGTTTTGGAAGAACTAGACCAGGGCTGTCCAATGTTTTGGCTTCCCTGGCCACATTGGAAGAAGAACAATTGTCTTGGGCCACACGTAAAATACACTAAAAACAGCTGATGAGAAAAAAAAAAACAAAACTAAACTAAAAAAACAACCCTCATATTTTAAGAAAGTTTACAAATTTGCGTTGGGTTGCATTCAAAGCCATCCTGCATGTGGCCCATAGGCTGTGGGTTGGATAAGCTTGAACCAGACCTATGGCTCTCAAACCTCACTATGCATTAGGCTCACAGAGCGTCTGGCCCCAATTCTAGAATTTCTGTTTCAGGAGATCTGGGGTGCATGCAATAATTTGCCTTTCTCGTAAGTTCCCAGGTGATACTGATGCTACTGGTCTAGGGACTGCATTTAGAGAACCCATGAGCTAAATCTATGACTTCTCTTTCCTTAGACAGAAGGAAAAAAAAATATGACCTGAAGGACTTTGAATTCTTAGACTCCATCCTGGCTGTCTTGGGATAAGTGTCAGGAGGAAACGGGGCAGGGCTAAGTCTCTCCAAGGCCAAATCTAGAGTTAATTTAAAGAAGCAATCCTGTTAGAGGAGTCTGCTTACATTGTAAGCCCCCAACCCACATGGCTAGGGGAAGGATAGTGCTCGTAACTGAGCGGGGAAGTAGCCAGGAAGCTCTGTTAGTACCTGGGTGGGAGTTAAAGACACCAAATTGTTAAAGCCAGCAAATTCATAAGGAAATACAGTCTCATCTCACTAGAAGGGAGAAAAATCAAACAAACAAACAAACAAACAAACAAAAAACAGGAATAACAAATCAAGATGGCTGTGGCTCAAGCCCTTCCTGTGACCATGTTTTTTATCCTGAAACAACTCTTAGTTATGTATTTCAACCACTTAACTTTTACAAATATGATATAAAAATGAAGTTTGCAAATTTAGTTTGGAAGTTCTTCATTTGCAGACATTGGCCTTATCTTGCTTGGTAATTCATATGACAGCAATGGTTGCATGGAATTTGTTTGCTGAATTTGCTTTCTTTACAAACATTTTGGGGATGGGAATGGGATGGGTGCCAAAGAGATTATCAGGACACTATTTAGCTTTAGAAACAAAGAGATCTCAAACCAGATGGAATTTCACAGGCTTTCTGCTGATTTGTTTGCAAAGTCTGCACTAGGAATCCTAGCAAAGAGTTAAGTGATTGTATCACTGTTCCCTGACAATCCCCCTAAGTAATTATCCCCATTTTTGCCTCGGGGATCTAGAGAACACTGGCTAAAGCAGGTGGGTTGTTTTGCAATAACTTTCCAGATAACTGTAGCTGAGTGTATCTGGACAGAGTAAAAGAAAAATACCTATTAGAACAGAAAATGTTGAATTACGTTTGAAGGACTTTGAAAGAATATTTACAATTGTTAACTTATAAGCAAACTTTAAAGGCAGACTCTACCTAGGGTAGAGGGGAAAAAAAGGATAACAATCATTTTTATTATAAAGGAAATGTTATATGTTAACATTTCCAAATAAAAGTAAACTACCAGGAGACATCCAAAGTCTATAAAAACAAGCTGGTAATAGTAATAATATCAGACCTTTACTGAGCACATACTCTGACCTTCACCACAATCCCAGGACGAGACACAGACCTGGAGAGATTGGGTAACAAGCCCAGGATCACATGGCAAGTGGCAGATCTGCAACCTGTGTCTTCTGACTCCCAAGTCCCTGGTAGGCCAAAGAGCAGTTCAGTATTTGTAAAATAAAACCATTTGTTTTCCATGAAGAGTGTTGTTGCTATTTGGGGGAAAAGTGAAAAGATGCATATAGAATATTCTTTTGTCTTATAGTTGTGTACACAGGTGGAAGCTAAGCTAAGAACTCCAATCACTATGGAGACAGCAAATATCAGCGGTCAGGTGCATGGGAGCTACACCCACGAACCCAGACCTCAGAACCCAATTCAGCTCATTTCCATTTGCTGTCATTCAGGCATTGTCTCTAATGCTTCCTTGTGTCACACAACTTGCTGAAGGAACTGGGTGCTCTGCAAACCTCGGAATAAACATTTCGTCTTCCTTGTGATCCTGCCAAATCTCTTTCCCAGATCTTGATAGCCCCAAATGAGAAACCACTCAATTAACATTCCAAACACTCTTGGTTTGGTAATTTTGACCATTTTTCAAAAGGCAGAAAATATATTTAGCATTTGGCAAGTATGATGTAGCTGAAGTTCCCTGTGAGTTTCTCAGCTCGGCGTATGGCACCTCTCTTTACCAAGCCATAAACTTACAAGTCATTCTCGTCTCCTCCTTTGTGCCTCTTTCTCTACATCTGACCCACCAGCCACTCCTAAAAGCTATCTCCAGACTGTATCTTGATTCCATCCACTCTTGTCATCTCTATTACCACCTCCCTAATCCAGGCTGTTGCCCCTTCCCACCTAGACAAATTCAATCACCTCCTAGACAAGCTTCGCCCAGCAGCCAGGGCCATTGTTTTCCACTCACCCTTCAAAAATACTTTTTCTTTCTAATTATACAACAAGCACATAAATGCACTGTGGTAGTCTGAAAATAAGCCCCCAAAAGATAATCCATATCTTAACGCCTGCTCCTGTAAATGCGATCTTATTTGGAAAAAGCGTCTTTGCAGATGTGATTAAGGATCCTGTATTGGAGGGATGACCCTGGATTACCTGGAGGGCCTGAAATGGCATCACGAGTGTCCTGGTGAGAGAGAAAGGCAGGGGGATATGACATACACATAAGAGGAAACAGCAGTGTGACCACAGAGGTAGAGATGGGGGCAATACAGACCCAAGTCAAGGACGCTGGCAGCCACAGGAAGAGGCAAGGAACAGATTTCCCTACCAGCACCTTGACTTCAGCCCCATGAAACTGATCTCAGACCTCCAGCCGCCAGAACTGAGAGAGAATAAATATGTACTGTTTCAAACCAACAAGTTATAGTAATTTGTTACTGCAGCCTGGGAAACTAATACATGCATTATGAAGATAAAATTGAAAAATCATAGATGAGATTCAAATACCTCTCAATCATCTTCTCCCCTCCCACCTCATTCCATTCCCCTCATCTGGGGTGTCCACTCACCTAAGTTTTAAGGTCTGTTCTTATCAGCACAGTCCTGTTGCTCTGTGTTTATATCACATGGATATACTAAAGAAGGATGCTATATATCATCATATTTTAGTGAACCCAAATGGCTCTCCCAAAATGTGTAGTTTACCTCAGTCTGCTTTTGAACTTTACATAAATGAGATAATGCTGTGTATCTTCTTCTGTGACTTTTATTTTATTTTATTTTTTATTTATTTTATTATTTTTTTTTTTGAGACAGAGTCTTACTCTGTTGCTCAGGCTAGAGTGCAGTGGTGTGATCTTGGCTTCCTGCCACCTCTGCCTCTTGGGTTCAAGTGATTCTCCGGGCTCAGTCTCTTCACTAGCTGAAATTACAGGCACACGCCACCATGACTGGCTAATTTTTTTTTTTGTTTGTTTGTTTTTTTTGGATTTTTAGTAGAGACGGGGTTTCTCCATAGTGGCCGGGCTGGTCTCAAACTCCTGACCTCAAGCAATCTACCTGCCTCGGCCTCCCAGAGTGCTGGGATTATAGGCATGAGCCACTGCACCTGGTCTTGTTCTTCTGTGACTTGTATCTTTCACTCAAGGATATGATTTTAAGATTTATGCATATTGCTATGAGTACAGATTTATGGCCCATTTGCTTTCTCTATCATATATTCCATTCTATGGATACACGATAAATTGTTTATCCACTTAAAATCTGGATTGATTTTAAACAAGGATAAATTTCACCATCATGCTTCCTGCCTTGAGCCTCCACTGCTTCCTACTACAGTTGCAGTAAGTCAGACCTTTCCCAATGGTCCACCCTGTCTTTCTCCCATCTCATTTCATCCCAGTCCCCCTGATTCTCTGGCTTTCTCTGGGTTCCTTGAACACATCACACCCACTTCTACCTTAGGACACTCCCAGGTGTCCCTCCCTGGACAACTCTACCCAGAAATTTGCATTTTTGGCCCTTTCTTTTTATTTAAATCTTCTCAAATTTCATTCATATCACCTGTGCAACCTTCCCTGAGCCCCATCGCCCAATCCAAATTACCACCGTCTCCAGTCATTTGTTCCCATACTCCTTGTCTTACTTTCCTCTGTGCACCTCTCTGTATCTGTATGTGCTTCCTGGTCTGTTGTCTGTCTCTCTCCCTAAACTATAGATCTGTGAGATCACAAACCTGTCCTATCCACCACTCTATCCCCAACAGCTAGAATAACACCTGGCATGGACTGTATGGTTAGCATATATTTGTTGAATGAATAAATGAGTGAGTGAATGAAGCGGTGAAAAAATGAATATCCTGAGAGTAGATTAGAGTGAACCAAAATTCAATCGCCATTCATTCCTTGCAGATTTTACCAAGTGCTTATTTTATGAAAGCCCCTGAGTTGGTACAGGCCCTAGGAAGACATGGTGTGCTCACTACAATGATTTCTTGATCAACAGACCTGGTCAGTGAGGGAGATCCCATGGAATGTGGGGAGCTGCCATGGCATTTATTGAAATGGGGTTTAAACTTCATCTCTAACAGCATGCTTTTCCCCTCTCCTCTATATTTTCAAGTAGGGTCGAGTGCGCGCTCCAGGGGTGACTAAGCCACCTATTATAGGCAAACCAGGAGGTGCTTGCTGGCAACCACACCAACCAGGCCTCTCCTGAGGCCGGAGAGAGAGGCTCTCCCTGAGCCTGTCGGTTGATGTGTGCAGGATTCCACCAGTGGAGAGACTGTCCCCCAACTAACCCTGCCTCCAAGGAAACAAAACATTACGAGAGGCCAAAGACCAGTTTGGGGACTGGGAAAGAAAATGACAAAAAATAATTTGCCTTATTATTCACTTCACAAGCTTTCAGAGTCTCTTATTATACTATACTCCACGAATGTGATTCCAAAATGTATCTGGTTTTATTGTGGACAAGTAACATTGGTAATTCCTTCTAGACAATCCACTTTTTAGACCTTAATTATTTCATCATCTGCACAGCCAGAAAATACACTCACTGAAACCTGTGCAGGAGAAAATTATGGCAAATGATTTTAGGGTATCTCTCACACTCCCCCCTTTCTTAGCAGTGTTTTTCCTCTTGCTTAAAAAGTAATTCTTAACTATTAGGCTTTATTTATTTTGATGTTAACTTCAAAACCCAAACACCAAATTAGTATAACAAAGAAAAGTAAAGGGGACAAGTAGTTATAAAATATATTAACTATGGGGGCTCTAAGGGAGAGGATGACTCAGGAGACTAGGCACGGATAGCAACACCTCTCAAGTCTGAACCACAAGTGTGAGGCCAAATCTCCATGGACAGAAGCCACGTGGAGTAGTTGGATACATTAGGTAGGGGAGAGAGGCTTGTAGCGGAGCATTTACCTTGTGGATGAAGTAAGTTGGGTTCTAGTCTTCTCAGCACAACTTACACCATGCAAAACAGAGAGATGACTGGCAGCAAGGTCACCCTTACTAACAACTCATGCTGTGTCTAAGGCTCACAAAGATAAATATCCATGGGCGCCAGACAGACACTTCAGTGAGTCAGGTTGGCTGGGTTAAGACCATGCTGGATTGGAGAATTGTTGTCCCTCCAAAGGGGATGGGGTCACCAAGACCATTCATAGGCCCTGTATTTCTGGGTTGTCAGAATTTCCAAGAAGTCAGAAATGCAGACATTTTCTGAAGAATCTCTAGTTCTGAATGTTGGCAGCACATCTGAATCCCTTTCAAAACATTCTGCAGCCCACACCAAGCATGTCTACAGGCTGAATTGGGCTTGGGAGCCATCTCTTGGCAACCTCTT
Organism: Rhinopithecus bieti; assembly: GCF_001698545.2. Lineage (NCBI taxonomy): Eukaryota > Metazoa > Chordata > Mammalia > Primates > Cercopithecidae > Rhinopithecus > Rhinopithecus bieti. The sequence continues at coordinate 777,232 of NW_016809658.1, forward strand.
GCCTGAGAGTGGAGGCCTCCGGGGCACTATGAATTTGGTCACAGATATCAGTAGCAACCCCTTTCTTAAAGAATATTTTTAAACATCTTCCTTCCCATCATAAGCTAAAATTTAAAGTTAACATAACCTACGTATATACCTAATTCAAAAATTTAAATATAACGTTCTAGCTATAATGTAAAGGAAAAGTAAAGATCGGTACTTTAAACTAAAAATATATGTATTTCAACGTGTAAATGCTGGGACACAACCACTCTGAAAAACACAGTGAGGCTGTCAGATGCTTGCCCTATAGAACAAACTGCTGAGGATGTGATAGCAACAAATGCTGTGATACAATATGTTGGTTAGCAACTCAAGTATAATCATGAACAAATGTTTCGTTTACAAACCTCGACATCCAGTAGGATGTTTTTAAGACATGCAGGATGCAGGACAGTTCCCTGTAGCCTAGGACTGTCCCACAGGACTGTCTTCACATTGCAGGCTGCTCCTGGCTGCTGATCCAGGAAATGTTCCCTGCAAAACCCCAAAGGTCCCTTAGAGGGTGGTGCCACCCCTGTTAAGAATCACTGACACAGACTGACCAAAGGGACCAATACACTTGGGTTGGTATCAGATGATACTCTAAGTCATCATTCTTCAGTCTGAAACGATTGCTAATTCTGATTATTCTTGACTAGAGTTTGTTAAGGACATGCGGGCAAAAAGGCTAGTCCTACAGAGATGCAAAGCCTCATTCATGACCCTGAACAAAGTTTTCCATCATTTTGCTGACTCAAATTCTACTTCGAGGAAAGCCACAAAGATAGTACTGTGTCCATTTTTTTCAAGCTGTTTTCATTTCAGCACTTTCTGTTTTTACTGTACAAGAAAATATAAAGTGATATTGCTACCATATCACATGTGATGAATCAATTTTCTCAACTTGGCTCATGGTCTCTTCAGGGAAAGGCCCAAGTATTATATTATACTTTTTATGCCATTACCTGGTAGCTAACATGGGACTAAGGACAGTGAGGGTTCTTAATTAACATGTGACAGTCACATACTGGTGGAAATTTTCTGTCCATATCTATCCATCCATCTACACACACACACAAGCTCCCCTCAACACACACACACACACAGAGAGAGAGAGAGAGAGAAACCTGAAGCTTAGGGCTTCTATTTCTTGTCTCCCCACCCCCATCCCCAAGATATCTAAGCATTCCCTGGGGTTTATATGGGCACTGCTGGCCTGAGTGTCTTCTCCTATGAGCTGATCGCCCTCACTATCACACCAGCCCTGAGTCTATGGCTGGCCCCTTCTCCACCCTTTGTATAGACCCTGGTAGGGAATTCAGCACTGTTCTTTTTTCTGCAAAGCTTAAACAAAACAAAAAAAAAAAAAAAAAAAAAAAAAGCATGCACACAGAGAATTTGTATCTGTTGCAGTTTTTACTGAAGATCTGTAGCAATACAGGACGTTTACAGCTCGGAGTTGCAAATAACGCAGTTGAGCATGAGATCCCCATTGCTTGAAGGTTTTTTGGCCACCCTGTCATGATACTTTACTCACCTCTCTACTTCCAGTCTCCCCCCATCTCTAGGGACCCCCAGAATCCTTTCACTTTGGTTTGAGAATAACTCCACTGTCTGTAGTCCCTGCCCCCATGCCAGACCCTGTCAGACCGCAAATCTCTGCACATACTGTAAAATCTGCTCCAGGCCTCCCCATTCCTGGCCTCCCCATCAGGCTCAGCTAGGGGAATTAAGCCATCCCCCTTAAAAGGCAAAAGAAGCCAAAGCCAGCATTGGCTTTAAATAATCATTTTTCCCCACTATTTTAGAGGGCATTTGTCACTGAGGCACAATGTCTTGATCTCAAAAGATGAGAGAGTTTTCAGGTTTTTACTCTATTGTGAGATACTTACATGGTATGGTAGGTTCTCAAAACATAACAAATCATCATCCAGCTATTTGCTCTAGATAATAATTCCATGCTTGATTTGTGAACATAATTTGTCAACCCGACCCTGTTGCCCCAGGAAGGAGGTGGCTGTCTGTGAGCCAGGCATTGATACGCTGCACCTCAGACTCACCTTCATTAAAGAGTGAGGAGGAACTAAATGAGCCTAGTAAACTTGGGATGACAAGTCATCATGTGGTACAGTGGACAAAAAGGCTGACAGGCACTAAGTACATTCTGATAAATACCTGCAAAACTAAAATCATGTTTTTTAGGACATAGTAAATTAAAGGTGTTTTTATAGCTCAATATTTATATTTTCAATTCCTGTTACTTCTTATAAAGGACTTAAGTCTACCAAACTAAGAATGCAAGCTAGGATAAAATGCAGCAAACACAAATATTAACATTTTCAGTGAAGTCACCAACTGAGATATTTTTTCACCAAAATTTAGGCCCCAGTGCCATAAATTGATTCAGTCAGTATTGATCTTACATGTTTCTCTCATATTATTGAATCAGAAATGTATGAAACAGCAAAATATGCTTTGAGCTAAGCCTAAAACAAGCTAATAGTTTATTTAGTTCAACTCACGGATTTCCATGTTAAGAACAAACAAAAACAAGCAACACTGAAATATTTTTCTCCTCTAGAGGAAAGTAAAGTAAATATTCATGTTTTTTCTTCACTTAAATTCTGTTATTCAGTGATTAAAGTGCCAAAAGAGAGAATAATTTCCCCTCGTCCACAAAAGGTTGATTAATCATAACTTAAGTTTTATTTTCTCCCTACACTTCTAAAGAAAGGAAGAAAAGTGACAACTTTTTAAGTAACTCAAATGTAAGACCTATAGATATGCAAAATTAAAAATTTGAGGCAAAACCCCAAAGTAAACAGACACAATTTAAAGATCTAGACAGAATATAGCAAGAAATCTCTTCCAGCCCTGTGTTCCTTCTTAGTAGTACAAGAGATACTTTATATTTTCTTGGCTGTGTTTAAGCCATTCAAGCACTACTGCTATAACGTTTTTGTCACTTCATAACCTTTATTTCACAGTTTCAACTTTTAAAAGAACTTTATTCATCACCCCAACTCAAAAATGTGTAGGCACATTTTAAGTATGCTGCCACCAAGTGGCAGTCCTGCTCCAGTCACCTGATCTAAATAATAAACACTTTGGCTTTGCCTGTCATTCAAAAGTAGATCTCTACTAACATCTTTCTCTTTAAAGACTTATTAGGCCTCTTTACTAACTTATTTTCCTACCATGGACACATCAAAAATAGCTACACTTGCAGTTACCTAATAATACATTTCCTTGTCCTCTACTATAAATTCCTTCAGAATGAAAATTCTAAGTAGAAAGAGAATTGTCTTCCATATGTGAGACACAAATAGCCAGGTTTAAATGAATCATCACAAAGATTATATTTTATATCAACTTTTAAAGAAATGAACATCTAAATTACAACTAGGTACCTTCTCCACAAATTCTTAGCTTTCTTTAAATTGCCTTGTCTGAATTGCTAAGCTTGGCACCAAAATCCCTTCTCAGCAATTTGTTGAAAACTTCTGAGTTTCTTTGAATTCAGATAGCCCCGTGGGCCTTGCTAACACCCATATATTCTCTTCCTGTTCCACTAACAGATATTCTACGCACCTCATCCAGGCTAATGGAATGAATTCAGTGCTCAAAGCCTCTTCTTTTTTTTTTTCGTGTGACAATAGAGAGTACAGGAGCTTGCTTTTTTTATTTCTCTACAACTACAAGTAGCTAAGTTTTCACTTTATTCGTTTTTGTCCCAACTTTCCTAATCCCCATTCAGCCATATCCAATAAGGGCATCTGGCAGAACTTGCTAAAACTAATTTCTATAGAGGACTTAATTAGTTACATAAAGCTCTCATCTACCTTAGCAAAATACGGTTAGATCTCTCAGCCTTGTGAACTGTCTTAGTGATATTTTCTTAAAACAAAAACTTCAAAAATTGTTTTCTGGAGGCATTTATATCCCTTAACCAGAGCAGATACCTTCTACAAAAAAAAATACATAATTTTTGAGCAGAGACTTAAATTGTTTCATGATAGAGGAGTTTTCCATATTGCTTTGGGATATATTTTATAATCCATTCAAGCTCAAAACAACTATATGCTCAGCCGCTAGAAGAAAATGAAAACGGGATGACTTAAAAAGTAATATTAATAAATTGTCTACAGAGGCAATATTTATCTAATATAAAATGTATAAATCTTTTCATTCCTCTTCTGCATTCTCTCCTTTCTCCACCACCTCGCCCTTCCTCCTCTACCTCCTTTTCCCCAGTCTCTCATCAACCTCTTCTTTCTGTTTAATCTTTTCTCAAAGCCCAACTTTGCCTGCAATTCTTTGGACTGGGCTCAATATCCAGCCGTGTTTCAGTCAGACTCCCAGCTGACAGCAGCTCACATATTCAGCACCTCTAAAACCCCTGCCTCTTCCCAGCAATTCCAGCCAGTCCCATTGACAGTCCTGCCCCATAAGAAAAAACCCATTGAGACACAAGTTTGTCTTTTTATTGCAAAGAAATAAAGGTTTGATTCACCCACCAATAAAATCTTTACATTTTGTTGTCTCTCCTTCATTGCAATCTCCACAGATCTAGAAGCCAAGAAGACTGTTTCTGATACAAACTCAACCTCTCTGGGGTTTTTTTGCCTGTGAAGTTAGACAATTAGACTAACTGAACTGGAAAAAAACTTCCAGTTTAAAATTAATAGACACATCCTTAACAAAATGAATTCCAACAATGTCTGATTAAGAATAACAATATATAATAGAATATCATTTTTGGACTGCCTCTATGTACCAGGCACTACATAGTCTATATAATCTCAATAGCCATTAGTTCTATTGTGTAATCACCACATCAAAGCACTTTTTATACATTATCTCACTTGGCCCTTCAACAGCATTGTGAGGCATATACTATCATTATCCCCTTTTTTGCAAATGAGGGAACCAAGGTACAGAGAGATTTTAAAACTTGCTCAAGGTCACACAGCTAGTAAGTAATAGAGACAGAATATGAGCCCAGTCGGTCTGACTACAGTATGCAAAGTCTTAATCACTGCACTCTACTCAGAACAAAACTGTAAAGGTGCTATTACTACCACCATGTTGTAAGTGAATAAACATTCACACCCTAAATTACCCAGGAACTATCATCAAGTCATTAACTGAGATCATGCATAAGTTCTTACTGTGGTTGGAGAGTGTCATGTTCATGTATGAATTTATAGCTAAATGGAAATGTTAAGCTAAAAAAATGGAGTTGCCTTAACCAAATATTGTATCAACAGAATGTTTCACATAAATTAAGACCTTATAATGGAAACGGTATAAAAAATGTATCAGTTATGACATTCAATGTAAAATGGTCATTAGAATATTATATTTTTTACTTCTAGAAACTTTTTACGGATCTGTTTACTCTTTAGTAATATTTTATTCCATCTTATAAAAGATATTATTCTGTATTCTGTGGTGGATCTTTCCAAAATCTGAAGGTTTTTTAAGGGTCCTATTGTTCTATCTGTTGTTTCTGCTGGCTCTTGCTAATGTCTTCTTTGTAAACTCTACTTAGTGATTTTTGACTGTAAACAGTAATTACTCTCAGAATTTTACATGTGAAAAAATTTTGAGCCCTAGAATTAAGATAAAATTTTCAAATAATGATTTATATTTGTTCTCTCAGTGAAAGGAAACATTACCACTACTGGAAATTTTTTTAAAATTTTTAAAGTTTTCAGGCCATTGAGGTGATATCAATTTGATCTATAAAGCTTCATGATAGATGGCTTATGGTTATCAATTTTCAAGGAAATTTTTTCCCTTATTAGTTCACTGTATGGTTTGAGACAGTTTTTTTGAGGTCCCCTGAGTGGGCTGAGAGGTTATTAGTTTTATTTTTAAGTATCCTGGCACTGAGAGTAGAGCCTCATGGACCTCCAGCTTTCCAGAGGGTCTTCTATTAGATTCCTGCTTCTGGTTGGTCATGAGCTTTGTCTTCCAAATCTTAAGCCCCATGAGGCCTCAAAAAACTATGCTCAGTTTTACCCAGAAAAGTGACCTCATGTCAGTAACTGGACTTTACTACCTCTCTGGGCTCCTATTTTCACCCAATTTTTGGTCTGAGTATTCCTTACTTTCTTGCAATCTCATGGAACAATTATAGAAATATTTCTTAAAATTTTATTCTGCATATTTTGTTGTTTTCAGTGGAGGATCAGTTCAGGCATCTTGCCTACCATTTTACCATCTGGAAAAGTTATTTTATGTCATTGAAACACAGTTTGCATATATACATATGATGGATTCAAATTAGTGATAATATTAAGTTCATAACTTGTTATTAAGATTGAGTGAGATTAGCTATATGAAAAGCACTCTGAACATTGGGTGCTACAAAAACATTAGCCATGCATTTACTCATTCTTTTACTCATTCACAAATGTTTATTAAATGCCTACCATGTGCTCAACACCATCCTAGGTGCAAAGTATACAGCAATGATAGAGAAGAGAGGGAAAGATGGGGTGAAGAAAAAGACAGATAGAAAATAATAGTATATTTCAATCTTTTCAAGTTTCTGAGGCCCCACCTACCCAGGGGAAAATAGAGCTATGCATTCTAATTAAACCCCATTGATTTCCCTTGGCCAAACAGGGCTTGGGTAGACAGCCTTAGAGCATCTCTGAGGTACAGGATGTTTTATGAATTAGCTAGTCTAAATCCACAGTCAAAGGAACCTCCATGGTAGGGCTGAGGGTGCAGGTGCAGGGTGGGAGATTGTTGCTTTTCATCATAATTCTGAATTCTCTGATTTCTTGCTATGGGTATATATTGATTTATGACCACTGGCTAATAAAATCTAATGAGTATGATTTACATATATAAGCAGAAAAGGCCTGGAGCCTGCGTTGGTCACTATCTCCTAGAGATTTCCTTGAACTGGGCATAAACCCTGAAATCTCCCTATGGATATTTGTGAATGAGTCAGTGGGTGAGCAACTTGAGGAATGAATGAAATCAAGTCATGTTGTGAGTGGCAACATAGGTAATGGTGAAGCCTGAAAATCACATAGTCCACAGGTTGCCTACATGGGAATTACAAAAACACTCTTCCTATAATAGCAAATATACCTGTGCCAGGGTAAAGAATTGGTGAATTGAGCTTGGGCTGAATTTCAGTTCCCACTAGTCCTCTAAGCTGAACCTCTTTAGGCAGTAAAAAACCTGCTCAACCGTACAAGGCAGCTCTGAGTTAAGAGTGAAGGTTTGAAACCAGATGCATGGGTTCAAATCCTATCTTCTCTTCTTACTAATAGTGTGACCTTGGACAAGTAATTAAACATCCAGTTTCCTTGTGAGCAAAGTGGAAATAAAGTACTTCTCCAGTAGACTTGTTAGGAAATTCCAATGAGTGAATGCATATAATATAGCACTGAGAACATTGTTTTTAGATAGTACTTGGTCAATCAATGTTTGCTATCTTTCATATTCCTACCTCACTAACTTTGGGTACATTTGCAAAATATATTTCAGTTTGCACCATGACTTAACTGTAGTAAATGCATGGGTTTTGTCTTCCAGTGGATAGCACATTGAATGTGGAGTATGAAAACCTCTTTCCCAGTGACACTTCTTTCACACATAAACTCAAAGCTAAGTGCCGTGGAGCAGCTCACTCCACCTCCTTAAGTATCAAATTTCTTCAGCTCTTAAACTGAAATCATAATGCCTCATAGTCGTGTCTGCAGTTTAAATGAGACAGTGTATAAAAAAGGATTTTCTTTTCATTTTAAAGCCCTATACAATCTGAAGATATTGGAGGTAATTGAAGAGCATAAAGCATAAATCCATTCCTACTCTTCTCCAGTAGCCATAAACACGGAAGGCATTTAGCACCTATGTCTGAATAAATAAATAAATAAATAAATAAATAAATAAATAAATAAATAAATAAATGTGTCAGTGAATGAGAGTTTAACAATGTTTTTCAAAAGGGGATATAGATCACCTGTATCAATATTATCTGGAGAACATGTTAAAAAATTCCCTTGGGGGAGGGCTAGACCAGAGGTTCTCAATCTTCACTGCACACTGTATTCACTAAGGAGCTTGCCTGTATCCCACCCCTAGAGACTGGAATGAAATTTGTCTGGGGTGTGGTTCATGCTTTAGGATTTTTAAAGCTCCCTTGGCTGATTCAAATGTGCAGCCAAGGTTGACAATCACTGCTGTAGTTTACTGAGCCTGATTGGTAAGGCAGACACTAATATTTGGCAACTCAGAAGTCATTTCCCATTCCTTCTTCCTTACTACTTCCCTCCATGAAGCCTGGAAAGAGAAAGGACTCATTTCCTCAACCTTCACTGAAGGCAGGGTGACTGTGTACCCAGGTCTGGACTGAGGGTTGGGACCTTCAGTGTGGGAGGTGGAGGCTCCTTCCTGCTTTTACTCTTCTGATCATAGTGCCAATGTGTCTCCTCTTCCTTGATTCCCTCCTGCCTTGAACACCACTGTATGGCTGGACCTGCCACAGACCATAAGAGAAAGGCCAACCAAGTGGAACTCAGAGATATCATCCTTGACACTGTAGAGCCTCTGAATCAACTTCAGCAGTCACTCACCTCTGACCTTCTTGTTATGTGAGAAAATCAAACTCCTAATTTGTTTAAGCCACTGAAATCCAGCTTTCTGTTGCATGCAACTGAACACAATCCTAACTGACAGAAGAAGATCCTGTCTATTTTCTTCTGCCGCAATCTTCAGAAATGATGCCAATATATTAAATACTTTCATGTAAATGTGACTACAAGTTTATTTACAGAGTGAGGAGTTTGCCTGAGAAGGAATTTGAAGAGTAGCTTAGTTGAAGGTGTGGACTCCTGTCATTAAAAACACTCAGAGATTGTCTTAACTGTAGAAATACTCATGACGGAAGAGGGACTTTCACCAAATGATTTCCTGGACATTTTTCTCTCTTAATTTTCCTTTACAGAATTGCAAGGCTTTTAGTTTCTCTTTGTGAGTACCTGTTTCCCCTTTGATTTTTTCCACCATATTTTGACATAGCACAGAAGCCCTCACCAGAAGCTGAACAGAAGTCAGCGTCATGGTTCTTGTATAGCCTGCAGAACTATGAACTAAATAAACCTCTTTTCTTTATGAATTACCCAGCTGCAGGTATTCTTTTACAGTAACACAAACTAAGACATCTGGTGATTCTAATGAGTGTCCACTGCCTTTTTATCCCACCTCACACCATACTTGTTTGGGAATTCCTATATTCATCATACTATGAGGTCCTTGAGGATAAGAACAGTATCTGACACTTGTTTCTAATATGCACATGGCTTTATGTCACCTTGAGTTTTGTGAAATGAGTGTTCTATCAAGATGTGTGGATTGTTTGATTAATTGATTGATCGATTGCAAAGGGTAAGAAATGGTCTCTGCAGTATTCAATAATTAATATTCATTCTGCTTCTATTCCTAGTCCCTATACTCATAGTATGCCTGTTAGCTACAAATTCTAAAATGTCTCACTAATCCACATGTGAGAATGTAACCACAGATACTCAAAATCAGTAAGAGGTGCCATACACGTTAGCCTAATGGATGACCTCCTGCTTTTCCTAGTGCAGCAAATCAAGGGCACCCTCACCAATCCTAATGTCATATACTTTGGAAACCCTGGGGCCAATCCAGAGGCACTGCCAGTATGAACATCCAACCTCCATGGAGGTTTTCAGCTACCTCAAGGCTGCTCTGATGTTCTTTAAAAATCTTTCCAACAAGGCTGAATTGAAATGGCTTTGACTTTTACATTGAAACAGGTGCCATCCAGCAGGTAACAAAACCAGCAAACAATAGCATGTCACTAGGGTCAATCCTAGCAATTAGGTAAAATAATATGGAAGTCCAGATGGTATAGTCTATAATCCTGAAATTGTATAAAGGCTTTTGCATGCTGAAAAATCCCTTCACTCTTGAATTGCCAGGGAATCTGTTGTAGCAGTTCCTTAAACTGTAGTGTGTTGCTTATTAATGGCAACCAGGCATTCACAGTACATAGTGATTGATTTGTCATATTGGTTTTAGTTACTCATTAGAGCTTTGAGGACAAAAACAGTAAGACAGATAAGTTTTGATTAACTGGGAGACACTGGCAAGGGTAATAGGGCTAATTATGCCAGGGAAGGTTCTGGTTGGTTAAGACATAAAAATACTGAAAACCAGAAAGGGCTGAAAGAGGGGAAGGGAAAGTGCCAAAAAGAAGTGATTTAAGAACCGAAGGGGACATACACTGACTCTGGGTATCATCGTCCTAAAAAGCACTGGGAACATGGATGTACCATGTTTGGGATTATGAAAGTAATGTTTACGAAGTTTTATAAATATAATTTCCAGGATCTAAAAGAGACCATCCAATGTAAAGCTCCAGAAACTCACACACACAGACCATCCACTACACACAGACCATCCACTACAGATGGCAGTCACCCAGTGGACACATCTGCTTCACTCCAAACATCAGCCAGCATTCACTCCACTGGACCACTGAGACACTCTTAGTGTAATGGGTTCTCTCAAAGTTAAACTGCTCATTAGTGGACCCATACCAACAGTTCCACTCTCATGGGCTGAACTCTTATCACTGGGGCTGTTTATGCAGGGACAAACTATTTCTTCAGTATGGACTTTTTAAAAATAAGAAATTATTGAAAGCCCAATGAAATAAAGAAAGCAGGAAAAAGAGAAAGAGGAGAGACAAAACCAGAAACTGGGCAAAAGGAAAGGAAAGATAGCAGGAAAGGAGAGATAAGAGAGGAAGGAAGGGAGGAGGGAAGGAAGAAAGGGAGGAGGGAAGAGAAGGGAAGAGAGGAGGGATGAGGGAAGGAAGGGAGGAGGGAAGGAAGGAACAAAGGAAGGCAGGAAGGGAGGAGGGAAGGAAGGAAGGCAGGAAGAAGGAAGGGAGGAGAAGGGGAAGGAAAGAGAAGGGAAGGGAAGAGAGGGAAGGGAAGATAGGAGAAGGGGAAGGGAAGGGAAGGGAAGGGAAGGGAAGAGAAGGGAAAGGAAGGAAGGGAGGGAAGGGAAGAGAGGGGAAGGGAGGGGAGGGGAGG
>NW_016809658.1:788838-789876 GCF_001698545.2 Rhinopithecus bieti
GGAAAGGAAAGGAAGGGAAGGGAAGGGAAGGGAAGGGAAGGGAAGGGAAAGCTGTGGTGTTCATTTTATCTAGAAGCCATCATTCACATGGACACACAATGACGCAGTCCCATGAACAGGCTTTAGGGAAGAGAGGGAAGGAAGGGAAGAGAAGGGAGGGGAAGGGGAAAGGGAAGGGGAAGGGAAGGAGAAGGGAAAGAGAGGAGGAAGGAAAGGAGGAGAGAAGGGAAGGGGAGGACAGGAGAAGTGAAGGGAAAGGAAGGAAGGGAAGGAGAGGAGGAAGGAAAGGAGGAGGGAAGGAAGGAAGGAGAGGAAGGAAGAGAGGAGGGAAGAAATGAAAGGAGGAAGGGGAGAAACAAAAGGAAAAAAGAATTCCAATTCTTTGGTCATAGTGTTCATATGATCTTGGAAGTCTCCATCGGGAAGGTGTGGCCTGAGTTGAGCAGAAATTGATAGCAAGAGCCAAGAAACAGAACGACGCTGAGGAACACAGTCCTCATGGCCACTCTAACGCCCCAGTCTTGAATGGCTTCCTCAAATCCAAATCGTGTGTCTCCTAGTGTTTGTTTGTTTGTTTGTTTGTTTATTATACTTTAAGTTCTAGGGTACATATGCATAACGTGCACGTTTGTTACATATGTATACTTGTGCCATGTTGGTGTGCTGCACGCATCAACTCGTCAGCACCCATCAATTCATCATTTATATCAGGTATAACTCCCAATGCAATCCCTCCCCCCTCCCCCCTACCCATGATAGGCCCCAGTGTGTGATGTTCCCCTTCCCGAGTCCAAGTGATCTCATTGTTCAGTTCCCACCTATGAGTGAGAACATGCGGTGTTTGGTTTTCTGTTCTTGTGATAGTTTGCTAAGAATGATGGTTTCCAGCTGCATCCATGTCCCTACAAAGGACGCAAACTCATCCTTTTTTATGGCTGCATAGTATTCCATGGTGTATATGTGCCACATTTTCTTAATCCAGTCTGTCACAGATGGACATTTGGGTTGATTCCAAGTCTTTGCTATTGTGAATAGTGC
>NW_016809658.1:790767-816244 GCF_001698545.2 Rhinopithecus bieti
AGCTGCTGTGAGCTCCACCCAGTTCGAGCTTCCCAGCGGCTTTGTTTACCTACTTAAGCCTCAGCAATGGCGGGCGCCCCTCCCCCAGCCTCGCTGCTGCCTTGCGGTTAGATCGCAGACTGCTGTGTTAGCAATGAGGGAGGCTCCATGGGCGTGGGACCCTCCCGGCCAGGTGTGGGATATATTCTCCTGGTGTGCCCGTTTGCTTAAAGCGCAGTATTGGGGTGGGAGTTACCCGATTTTCCAGGTGTTGTGTGTCTCAGTTCCCCTGGCTAGGAAAAGGGATTCCCTTCCCCCTTGCGCTTCCCAGGTGAGGCAATGCCTCACCCTGCTTCAGCTCTCACTGGTCGGGCTGCAGCAACTGACCAGCACCGATTGTACAGCACTCCCTAGTGAGATGACCCCAGTACCTCAGTTGAAAATGCAGAAATCACCGGTCTTCTGTGTCGCTTGTGCTGGGAGTTGGAGACTGGAGCTGTTCCTATTTGGCCATCTTGCTCCGCCCCTCTCCTAGTGTTTAATTAGTTTCTTGAGCTGCTGCCAGAGCACTACCTCTGTCTGCAGGGTCTTTAGAGTGAATGTGGTTCAGTCTGCCTGGAGTGCTGGAAATTAACACAATTCTAACAGTAGTCCACGTTTTAGCATAAACCAGAATTATCTGTGAATTCTGACTTCCCTGTCAAAGCAGGATCCTGTGTAAAATACTAAATTTATGCGTCTATATCAGATCCCTTCCAAAGAAAGACAGAGTAAGTGAAGAATTCTGCAAATATAGAAACATGGAACCTCTAAGGGTCCTTTCTGTGGGAAAAAATCTCCTGGGGGATGAGGAAGAACTGAGTCTTTAAAATTACCTTTATTTATGTACATACAAAGAGTTCTAACTGGACTAATCTTTAATTGTATGAATTTCTACAACTCTTGTCCTTAAAACATTTCCTTCACGTTCTACTATAGTCATGATCGAGCATATATATTATAAAGTATGAGGCCTAGAAATTAACAATAAAATTGAGAAAATGAATTGTGGTGCTCATTTTATCTAGAAGCCATCATCCACATGGACACACAATGACACAGTCCCATGAACAGGCTTTAGGGTCATTAGAGGGCATCAAAGTCCAGGCTCTGTAGTCCACCAGCTGTGACAAAGGGAAAGTCCTATAAGATGGCTAAACCTCAGTCCCTCTTCTGTGCTGTGAGAACTACCTTCTAGGGCTGTTCTAGGGATTCAACCATCTAAATGATGCTTATTATGATTGTGTGGCAGTTAAGTTTAGTGTTTCAACTTGACTGGGCTAAGGGATGCCTAGATAGCTGGTAAAACATTATTTCTAAATATACCTGCATGAGTGATTGGAAGAAATTAACATTTTAATCAGCAGACAGAGTGAAAAAGATTCCTTTCACCAGTATGGGTGGGCATCATTCGATCCAGTGAGGACCTGACTGAACAGGACCTGACTAGTCAAGAGAAAGGGTGAATTTGCTTTCCCTGCTTGAGCTGGGATATCCATCTCCTCCTGCCCTCAGATATTGGCATTACTGCTTCTCAGGTTTTTGGGACTCAGCTAAGACTGAATGACACCACCAGTTTTCTTGGTTTTCCAGCTTGCAGACAGCAAACTGTGAGGTTTCTCAGCCTTCATAACTGCAGGAGCCAATTCTTACAATAAATCTCTTCTAATATGTATCTCTCTATATCCCATTGATTCTGTTTCTCTGAAGAACACTGACTAATACAGACAGTGATCACGGGTCTTGCCAGGTGCTGGAAGCCCCTGCGATACACTGAGCCACGAGTCAGACAGCCTAGTTTATGCCCAGCCACTTGGCCTTCATTTTCTCTAGTTCCCCATCTGTGAAATAAAAGTCTTTGACTAGCTGATGCTGTGCTAGCTAACTAGAAATACTTGATTCTTCTGAAAATAGTTTTTTTTTTTTTTTTTTTCAATATGTTGGGGAAAATAGTGGTAGCTATAGAGAGGTCATGTGAGAGAAGTGACACCTCTTGGAAGCTCGAATAAAGATGATCTTCATGGTCTTCCTCAAGGCACAATTAGACATGAGTTAGATACTCGTAAACTTTGCTCCCAGAAAGAAGCACTTCCAAAATGTTACCCTATGTCCACCTTCTTCTGCTGGGGCCTTGATAAATTTTTCTCTCCTGCATCCCTCCCTCCCCCAGGTTAGCAGCTGCTAAAAATTTTATACACCTCATTTGACCCCTCCATTCCCTCATCCCCATCTCCCAACCCCATCTCAATGAGCCAGAAGCTTCTGCAGAACTGGTTTAGTGAAATTACTGGGTGGGGAAGTTCATTCCATCAACACAAAATAGTTCACTGAAACCACTCCAGTCTAGCATTAGGTGGGAGGCAAAGGCTCATAATAAAAGAACGTGATTTGGAAGGAATTTCAAGACAGACACAAGCATCATATTTCTCAATGATGAGAAAGAGATAAAGTCAGAATCCCACTGGGTGGGGCAATGTGAGGAGGGAGGAACAGAGCTACTTAGTTCCAAGGCTAAGAGCTCTCAAAAAGCTGATATAAGTGTGTCCACCCTGAAAGTAGACTCTTTAAACTTGAAGGGTAGATGTTTACCAAGCAAAGATCAGAGCCTGAAGTTAAGGTCTCTCTACAGAAAATCCACAAGGGGTAAATAAGTCAGAGTGACAATTTTTAGAGAGTTCAAAAAAACTGTAATGAAAGTGTCTCCTGATATGTATTCTTGCTGTGTTGTAATCTTCCCAACCATATTCAAAATGACAAATCAAGTACTTTTAACTTGTAACAGGGTTGCAAGTTAATCAGTCCAAAACACTGCCTCTTTGTAGGCAAAGTTTCCTCCCTCGTTTCCCCCATGAAAAATTTAGACCCTGAAACATCAAGCTAAAGATGTATAGTCACACCTATAGTTAGCAGTACATAGCAGAGGAAAGTGAAGTGTATTAGGGTTGATGTCTCATAAGGGCACTTAAGTCCTGGTGAGGTCTTGGAATAATTTTTATGATCATCTGAAAGAATTAGTGCCAGTTTAGATCTTCCAGGGACTAGCCTAGATCAGTGCTTCTCAAACTTGGGCATGCATCAGGATCACCTAAAGAATCTATGAAAACACAGATGGCTGGGCTCAACCCCAGAGATTCTGACTCAGTAGATCTGGAGTGGGGCCTGAGAATGCATTCCTAACAAGTCCTGTGGTGATGCTGACTTTACAGGTCTGGGATTGGCCTAGATAATTTGGCAGGGAGGGGCAGGGGGTCAGTCTGATTCACTAGAACATTTCTTGGAGCCTGATTTTTATGACTAGTAGGCAGCCTCTGTCCAATTTACTCCACTCAACTTCCCACACAGGTTGGGAAGGGTGGTTTCAATCTGACACAGAATGATGTCCATGGCATGAGGGGGTAAGCAATTCAAACACATGAGCAAAAGCTAGAAAATGATGCATGTGTGTATCTACTTTCAGAACTCCAAAAACTCTACAAATAGGCTTTGCCTCAACTCTGGGTTGAATTCAAGATATGAGGCCTAGAGTAAGTACTATTTATATATTGGAAATAATACATGGGTTCTGTAAATGCCTGCCTTTTTCCTTCCTTCCTTCCTTCCTTCCCTCCTTCCTTCCTTTCTTCCTTTCTTCTTTCCTTTCCTCTTTCCTTCCTTCCTTTCTTCTTTGCTTCTTTCCTTCCTTTCCTCTTTCCTTTCTTCTCTCCTTCCTTCCTTCTTTCCTTCCTTCTTTGCTTCCTTCCTTTCCTTCTTCCTTCCTTCATCCTTCTTTCTCTCATCCTTGTTTCTTTTCTTCTTTTCTTCTAAAAATTACTGAGTCAAAGATAAATTTTAAAAATTAAGCTGACAAAGCACAAGTTGGAACTCATCTCAAAGCTATTTATCCTGAAGGCCACCATTCTGCCTTTCCTAAGTTTTTTCCTAATGAGAAGAAATGACAGCCCATCTTGGAGACTTTCCCAGCATCCTTTACAAGCGGTAAATTCCCATGGCTTAGTCTCCATCCTACTTGAAGTAGGACTTTAGGGTCTGGCCAGCACAAAGACAAGGACAGCCATGAAAATCAGAGGTGGGGGAAGTCATCCATCTCACTATCAATGGCACGTATCACTCTGATGTTTCAAGCCCTATATACACACATCATTTTGCATGATTTATGGCCCTAATTAGATCCCAGTGGCAGTATTTCATCAGCGAACAATGCATATCCTAATCACCCTTTCTTCATACAAATGATTTCCTTAACTTTGCATGCATAACTTAACAGCTTTTATTTTAAAAACTCATGTTAACAGCTTTCCTGTGGTAACCAGTAGGGGTGCTATGATAAGAATCTAATTTGCTGTAAAAATGACTCATTTGTCAAATAAGCATTAAAATAATTGTTCCCCTTTTGACTGTTACCCTGCTGTTTCCAGTCATTTTCCAAAACTAAATTATTTACTCATTTGAAAGTTCAGCTGTGCATATTTTAATTGATATTCCCTCATAGGACTCATATTGTTAATGACAATAATTAACCCGAAAAGGCTGCTAAATAATTATGCTGGAAAGATATGAAGTATTTGCACAGAAAGTAAAATCAGCGTTTGAAAAACTATCAAAATGTAAAACTTTCATATTTTATGGCAAAGCACGGTAATAGTTCATAATCAAATTAAAGAGAGAAAGGGAAACTGTAGATTATATGATTTGATGCAGAGTACTTTATGTTTTCAATATAGAAAAGTAGTCTAGCTAACAAGATTACTCTGTCATCTCAGTAAGTTCCCAATATTACTATTGTAGCTGGCAATATAAATTGTTCTTCAGCACTTAGCATGGCTTAGAATTGGAGCAAACTAGCTCTTAATAATAATACCTAACACATATTTGCTGCATCTCTGCTAGATAAATCTCCTCTGTGATGGACTCAACAAGCTCCACCCACAGCTAACAGAGACACAAACAGTAGACAGACTGTAACCCTTCCCCAAGAAATGCAGCTGTCTCTCAATGTGTTAAGAAGTTCTCAACAGAAGTGGCAACTCCTTACTCTCTGGGACCCAATAAGAGTAGAAATCAGAAGAAGAACCATTTGTTTCTGGAAGCTTGTCAAATTAAACAAAGAAGAGAGAACAGAGGGTCTTAGGCTTATTAATATGGGGCCTTCTCTTGCCAGCGTACCAGGCTTCTAGTCTCTAGAATCCATCAAGGCTAATATGCCAATGGGGATAGTTGGAGACCATTTACCTAAGTGGACAGTTAGGACTGCTACACTCACAGAGGTCTTGACATGGGGTTCAACACCTGGTTATGCATGTCACATAAATGCTTCTGAACTAAAACAGGAAGCAACTTTATAAAGCACAGAAATGATAGAACTTCAGTTAAGGTCTCCATTGCTATATTGATGCATGCCTCTAATATGGCAAGAGCAGGTAACTGAACATCAAGAAATGCCTCTGTCATTGCGTCAGCTCCCTTTATTTCTGCCTTACTGGTAGCATAATAATGTTGTAATAAAAGTGATAATTAGCACTTTTTTATTTATATTGTTCTATTTATTTTTCTCACAGGTGCAAAGACTAATGCTAATAGGAGGCAGAAGAGTAACTTATGAACACATGGCCTTGCCCTACTTCCACAAATATCTCCTGCAAGCACTGAATACATGGGATAAATGGATGAGTAAGTATGGTCCTAATTATGCTTGTCATTAAAATAATGCACCTTGCATAAAGAATAAGATTTGATTTTAATACATACATAGATTGTTCATTAATTATTACCTATATTATTTCTTTGTCATCTATTATAGAAACATGAATTTAGCAGCTATTCTGTGCTTAATACCAGCAATATAGTGGCCAACAGTATAGACAGATGCTCTACTCTCAATTTGCTTACATTCTGGCAGTTAAACCAGTAATTTTTTTCTGGTCGAGATGATACAGAGTGAGAACACTTTGATGTAATCCCTCTCTCCAAATCTTCAGAAATCATCCAAAGACATAACTGAGCTCAGTAGTAAGATAAACATTCTTGGGCCAGAAATGCAAAGTGGTGGGCTTGACTACAGCAACTGGCCAACAGGGTTCCAGGTCTGGAAGCAAGCATCGGAGCCAGGATGCTTATCAAACGATAAGCTCCATATCCATGATATGGATCCATGATATGGAACCCAGCTCCATATCAAATGAGAGGTTGAAACTGAAAGTAGGGGAGGGAGACTACTGCCATATTGTGCCTAGCATTAGGGATATAAGCACATGGAGCTAGGTAGAGATAATAATCAGCTTCACAAACAAGAAAGGAACTAAGCCATCCATCCACTGGCTTAGTGCCTGGCTCTGCCACACTCTTAATATTATCTTAAGGAGAAGACTAAAATGCTGTTATTACAAGATCTGATCCTAAACTTAGGGCAGAGGGAGGAAAGGGTAAGGCGGAGGCCACAAACCCACTAGACAAGGAGAGGTGATCACTAAGGGAGAGAAGTTGTGTGTGTGTGTGTGTGTGTGTGTGTGTGTGTGTCTGTGGTGTGGAGGGGAGGGGAAGGAGCCCACTCAAAATGAGCCTCTATAACAAAATTCCAAAATATGTGAGATAATCCAGTGTAAAAAAATGTAGCTAAAAATTAGCAATAGGAATATGAATTCCTGCCAGATAAAATTAATTTTATAGAACAGCATAACAAAGACTTTATAATAAGTATATTTAAATTACTCAATTAAAAACAAAGTCATAGTCTTTATTTAAGAGAAAAAAGGTTGGGCATTGTGGCTCATGACTATAATCCTAGCACTCTGGGAGGCCAAGGTAGGTAGATTGCTTGAGCCCAGGAATTTGAGACCAGCCTAGGCAACATCTCTACAAAAAACATAAAACTTAGCTGGGCATGGTGGTGTGTGCCTGTAGTCCCAGCTGCTTGAGAGGCTGAGGTGGGAGGATCACCTGAGTCCAGGAGGTTTAGGCTGCAGTAAGCTGGAATCATGCTACTGCATTCCAGCCTGGGTGACAAAGCAAGACTCTGTCTCAAAAATGCACATACACACAAAAATCAGAGACAAGAAACTATGAAACAAGAACAGGCAGAAATAATATAAGATTATGTAAGTCTGCAAAAGAACCAATTAGAAATCTTGGAAATGAAAAATAAAGTCACAGAAATTATAAAAGAAACTTGTAAGGCAAGTTAAAATCTAGACTGGAAAAGATCAAGAGTAGAATTCCGGAACTGGAAGATATTATTGAGGAATTCATCCAGAACAAAACCTAGAGAAATCCAGGGAACAATAGGAGAGAATAGCTAAGAGATACAGGTTATAGATTGAGATGCTCTAACGCTGGGATTAGTGAATTATGACTCACAGGCCAAACTCAGCCCTCTGCCTGGTTTTATATAGCCTATGAGCTAAGTGGTTTTTACAGTTTATAATGGTTGGAAAAAATCAAAAGAATATGTTATGACACATGAAAAGTATATGAAAATTCAATTTTGGTATTCATAAATAAAACTTTATTCTCATAATGAATACCATAAATAACATGACCA
Organism: Rhinopithecus bieti; assembly: GCF_001698545.2. Classification (NCBI taxonomy): domain Eukaryota; kingdom Metazoa; phylum Chordata; class Mammalia; order Primates; family Cercopithecidae; genus Rhinopithecus; species Rhinopithecus bieti. The sequence continues at coordinate 798,320 of NW_016809658.1, forward strand.
CATCGGTCTGCTTTAAACAAACACGCTGGTCTGTTTACATATTGCTTATCACTACTTTTTTTTTGTTTGTTTTAAGGAGCAGAGACTTTAAATAGGCAAGAACAAAGGGAGAAGAAAGGAAGAAGAAGCTCCCCTGTACAGAGACAGGGGCGGGGGGAGGGTTCAAAGCTGAGAGAGTAGATCTATTGCTACTTTTAAACTACAGTGGTAGGGTTGAATGGTTGCTACAAGAACTAAATGGGCGACACAGCCTATTTATCCAGTCCTTTACAGAAATGTTTTTAGATCTCTGCCCCAATATGCCAGGTTCAGAAAAGAGGAAGGAAATGGCATAGAAGCTAAATATGAAGAGACAATCACTGAGAACTTTCCTGAATTAAAGAAAGACTTGGTGAGAGAGATTTAATACTCGGCAGTTCCTTAACTGTTCCTTATTTTAAGAATATTGATGGGACATTTGTTGGACCACCACTGAATTTTATAATCTAAGGTTCCTGGTCAATTGTACTGTATCACTGAACTGACCCATTAATTAGACAACTCGTCAATCCAGTCAACCATCTGTTGTTGGTCCACTGAAATGGTAGTTTAATTCTGCTCAATGGCATCCAGAAACTCAAACCTTATAAATCTCAAAAAGTCTCCAGGCTTCTATTCATCCTTCTCATTAAATTTCTGCCCCTTCCTGAGACACTGCCCCATAAGTTACCTTGCTCAGTCAATACCTTCTTCCAGGCATGTCCTTTCCATGGTTCTTTATGCTGCTATCTTTCAAGTTTCAATCTTTCCAGATGTAGCTAACACACTATCTTATTCATTCAGTCTTAATCCTGCAAATATTTATTGAGTGTCAGCCATGGAGTAAGTGCTCTTCTATACGCTAGGGAGATAAAGGAAAATAAGTAACAGCCCCTGCCTTCAAGGATCTTACTGTATTTGAAAGACAAGCAGGCAAAGAAAATACACAAAAAGTGCTGAAAGAAGAGGAGGAGCAGATGAAGTGCACGTAATATTTGGTGGCTTGATGCAGTCAAGAAACGCTTCTTGAGAAAGTGAGATCTTAGTTGAAACATCAAAGATAAGTAGGAGTTAACTGCACACAGGTGGTGAGGAAGAGAAGCGAGAATACTAGGCAGAAGGTATATTATATACAACGGCCAGGAGGTAAGAGCATATGAAGAATTTCAAACCTCGGCACTTAGAAAGTAGAGGCTGTGGTACAGGTAGTGAGTTAGTCATAAATGAATCTGGAAGGGCAAACAGGAGCTAGATCACTAAGAACCATTTTAGATCTGGAGTATTGGGCAGGGAGCAATGTGGTCATATTTGAACTTTAGAAAGATTTCCCTCAGCAGAGAGGAGGCTGGCTTGGTAGGGGCAAGATAGGCATGAATACAGGCAGATAAGTCGATGTGGAAGGTAGAGAGATACTATTTTACACTTTCTATTTTCTCTGGGAAGTCAGACACAATGACATCTACTAAGAGGAAGGAGAAGATTGTTGGCTAGGTGGAGGATCTTTGTCATAGTTGTCATGAAAAATAGGATAAAGAGATACACAGCTGATTAGGAAAACATAAAGAACTGCCAAGCACATTGAGTTTGTAGACCTTGAATTTTTAGCAGCCCATTTACTCAGCAGTCTGGCATGGAGATGACAGATAGTGAGACTCTACAGTTACGAGTTTTACTTAGCCTATGTGATCAAAGAATATTGAACCCAAGGAGTGGAGAGGCTTACAACAGAGTGGTTTTAAATGGACCATGAGACTAGGATAATTAGGGAAGAAAGTGAAGATAAGAGAAACTAGAGACCTGGAGGACTAGAAAATGCTAAGCCACCGGAATGACAAGGACTCTGAGAGACCCCGAAGGAGAGGAAGACATGGTTAGATTGTAACATGGCAGTGGTTTCATCAGCAAAACAGTAGTGGGTGACACCAAGGTCAGAGATAGCCATGGGAATAGATAGATAAAACCAAGAAGAAGCCTTCAGTGAAACAGAAAGAATCATGCAGAAGGTGAAACATTACAACAAGGAGAGGCAGAGGGCAGTTTAATTGAATGGCATAATTGTCAGAGAAGAAAAGGCACTTTTGTATATAAAATGATAATGGAAGTGTCATCGTCAAAGTACCTCCCAGACCAGAGTCCTGTTATGTGAGGGTGGTGGAAACTAGCTGCAGAAAGCCATGTGTTCAGGGGAAACCTGGGTTTTTTAGCTGAATTAGAAAGTGGATGCCAGTTTAGGGAAGAGATTGAGAATACAAAAGAAAGAACTTATCCCCAAAGGGGGATTCTAGAAGACAAAGTGGAAAGATTTTGGAGAGTGGGAATTCTGGAGAGGATGAGTCAATTCAGTTTCTATCACTTATTCATTCAACATGCAGTTGTGAATTCTAGCCCTTGGCATACATGTAGTTGGTGCTAAGGACTTATAAATGGAGAAGACATGGACTCTCTCCCTGAGGCATTCTTCATTCATTCATCATAGGCCGTACTGGAGTTCTTTCAGAGTAATCTCACCATGACATCATGGTGGAAGCAAAGACTACTGGGAGACTTCCAAGAAGAGATCACGGTTCACTGTCAGGTTCCCAAGCAAAGATGGTGAAGGTGTTGTCTTCACATGAGTATCCTACAATGATTCTATTGCCATCCAAGAAACAAGGTAGCACAACCTGCTGCTGACTCCATACAAATGCAAGAGGATTGAGGAAACCCCACACCAGGTGTTCCCCACTTCCATCTCCACCAAATGCTTTCTTTGAGGTGCCAGCATGGAACAGTGAACAAAGGGAACAAACATGAACTTCACTATCACAGGGATAACTGTACTCTGTTTGTGTGATTATCTCCTCCACCAGATTAAGAGCACCTCAGAAATAAGTGTCCTGCCTTCTTTCTCTGTACCTAACACTGCACTGAGCACAGCATCTGGTACATAGTAGATAGTCAATAAAAATGTGTTGAGCTGAAATGAACTGAACCATACAACTGACATTTGCATGATATTTAACAGTTGACCAAGTAGCTTCACATTAAATATTCCAGGGTTATACAAACTTTGCAAAGTAATCATTTGCATAGCTCTACTTTGTTGAATGCTCTCTACCTGTTAGAATCAGCATAATTATTTTCTTCACTTTACATATGCAAAAAGTGAGGTTCAAAAATTAAGCAACTTGCTCTGGGTTATACAATTAGCCACCCGTGGAGATAGAACTAGAATCCATAGAATCCTGGACAGTTTCTGTCACAAAATGCTGTAGCCCAGAGGAAATTAATTCCTTGGTGGTCAGTGAGTGTGAAAAAGAAGAGAAGTAATGACATTATGTAGAATAATAGTATTGATACAATTGTACTATATACAATAGTGTTGATACTATTACACTATAATAGTATAATGATATTACATAGTATAATAGTATTGATAGTACAGTAATGATAATATACTATTAATAATTATAATCATTTACTGTACCTCTATTCTCTGCAGATTTTACCTATACAATCTCTAATATAAAAACATGTAGAATACCTATTATTATTCAATTTTACACATGAAGAAACTGAGAATCAGAGAGCCTAATTAATTTACCCAAGTTCCCAGAGCAAGAAAGAGGTACACTGCAGCTCCAAACCCAAGTGTGAATTCTTTCTCCCATTCTATTCTGCCTCACAAATCATTCCAAATCAGTCCCTGGATGTTCTCTTGCCTAAATTTTCAACCCTAAGTATTCTGAAATGTATAGCCAGAAAGAATTTCGGCAGTTATTTTTTTTCTTTTTTTTTTCTTTTTTTTTTTTTCACCAGTGCTGAGAGTCAACCAGCCACACTTAACTGACTACTATTCATTATTGCTTGAGGGATAAACAAGGAGGTGAACAGAAAAAAGAGACGATCATTAATTCTTTCTTTCTTTCATTCATCAAATATTTGGTGAGTGCTCACCATATGCTGGTCACTGTTCTGGGCATTAAAGATGAAGAATGAAATAAAACAGAAAAAAATCTCAGTCCTCATGGAACGCCTATTCCAGTCAGTCACTGTCCTCAGTGGTCCTTACTCTTGTTACAGGTACCCTCCCCCTACCACCCCTGCATCCTCAACACACACACTCATATAGAGCCTTTCCCACCTCTGCAAATGGCAATCATGTTTTCTGGCCCCCAGGTTCTGAAGACAGACAGGGCTGCCCTGTAAACAGAGCATCCACAAATGATATCCAGGGACTGGATTTTTATAGGGCCTAGAAAATTGTACCCCCACGGCTATTTGAGAGAACCTGCAGCCACCATTTCCATTAGTCAGGGGGATATAGAGATAAGGGAAGAAAGCAGATGGCAGGCAAGCTTCAAAATACCATAGTTGAACCACACATACTCAAAACATGAGCTGCTCTACCAGACCTCAGCTTAAAGCTACCAAGCTGAATCTAAGGGTTATGTTGAGATGTTGCCTTGCAACCTCAGCCCTCAGAAACGGTTGTGTTTCCTTTGAATGCTATCTACCCCGCCTCCCACGTGGGCAGAGCTCCTCATTGCCAAGACTATTTTTATGGTTCGTCTCCAAAACAAGTGCAAAATAGTATTGGTCTCAGATGAGTCCTCCCTCTCACTGGCCACTGGAACACCAGCTGCAAGTTGAGTGGGAACAGTAAACACTGCAGGTTAAGTAACTTATTACTAATATTTTCCTTGAGCTCTGAAACTTTTTAAACAAACAACAACAACAATTGTATCATAATAACCTTCCAGAGGTTAACAGCCGGCAGGTGGTCCAGCTCAGTTGAAATGCAAACCAGACAGCTGTTTGATTATAAACTGTGGATTCTTATGGTGATCTTGGGAAAACTTCTTGCTGAAAAAGGGTCTTCTCCTAAAAATCCCTAATGAAACGACACATAAATGTCAAAATGACAAAAATAAGGAAGTGTCTCATAGACTAAGCATTTTACTGTCCTTTCTGGCTTCCTCCAGAGTGTATGTACTCTAGACCTGGCCACATTTAATGGCACAGATCCTTAAAGAGGCGGTGCGCAGCACGAATTTTTACGACCCAAATAAAACTTGGAGAGTCACTTTCCCTGCCATAGTCAGTGTCCTCAGCAGATGTGTGGGAGGCTCATGTTTCAAACTAGCCACCCGAGCCAGCATTTTACCTGGACCCAGAGGCTATGCAAAGAGCGAACATGTGAGGAGGATGTTAGGAAACCCGAAGCAGTGTAGCATTATCCTGTCTGTCTCCAAGCCATTAAAACCTGGTGGGGATTCCCCTGGGAAACCTTGGCAAAACTAGAGAAAATTTCAAGGACTGATAAAATGGTTTGAGAATGGAGGGTAAAAGTTTCTAGTCAAAACCTTATATTAACACCACAGAGCCCCACAGATTGATGACCATGACTGTTTTCTTCCCCTGATGATGAAATGAGACAAAAGAAAATCACTCTTTAAATCCATATTTAATTACTGATCTATTGTATTACAATCAGAAACATTTCAGAAAGTTTGCAAAGGAAAAAAAGTCAATCTCATGTTCCCCATAGATATGTGCATAAAATTTTTTAAAATTTTCAAAAGAAAAGAGTCAGACTTTTTTATACTAAAATCTGTGGCAAGTGGTGAAATGCAAGAACCTTAGGACACTAAAGAAAAAAACTGAAATGACACCCATCTTTAAAAAAAAAAACAGAAATAAGGAACAAAAATGAACCATCTAAAAGGGAGAAGTTCGTATCTCCTAGCTTAGTTGCAATAAATTAGTAGAAACTTGAGATCACAGGGTGTGAAAAAAAGATGTTACTTGGTTTTGCTCCATGTTTGATGGGGTTTTCTGACCTGACCAAGGGCAAGAGCGAGGGGTAGCAATGAGCTACACATCCTGGGATAGGATGGGTAGGAACAGAAGGAAGCACCCAGCATGCTTAGCAGGCCCTAAATACCTTCTAATACCATCAAAGGAAAAACAGAACTAGAAGTAGTTAAAGTGCTAAAATGAGATTTTATTCAGAAAAATTATCGCAATGAGTGAAAAGAGACCTCAGTATGGAACTAGGCTCAATTCTGAACACAACAGAGAAAAGTGGGAATTTGTAGCCAAGGAGTGGGTTGGGGGAGGCAGGGGCATATGGATGGAATATTCCTAAGAGCAAACATGAAGGGAAGGGGGACTCTGGCTAAACAAACCTAACAGGACTCTTGCTGAAGGCAGGCAGGGTGACCAGACATCACCTGGAAGGCGGTGGAGGGTGGGGAACCTGGTCAGATATGGAGGGGGTCGGAAATCCAGCACGGGGGATTCTGGCTAAACTTAATAGGATTCTTGCTAAAATTGGACAATACAGGGATGAATATAGAAGGCTAAAAGTGAAGATCTGTTGAAAAAAAGATTCAGAGGAGCCTGATTAAAATGTGTTCAAGGAGAGAAAGTTTATCACTAGCTTGTAGAAACAGGGATATGAGGGTGGTAGTGATACATTCTGATAAAACAGTCTAAACCCTTTTGAGGGTTTTTTAATTTTACCATACCAGAACCAGACTAGGGTTGCTTCTTAATTCCTGAAGCCTCTGAAGGTGAGAGAAAATACAATTTAATAAATATTTACTGATGCTTGGCATACAATATATACTCTGCTAGGCAATATGGAGCTACAAAACCCAAGTCAATTCTATCCTGTCATGTTCATTGCTATACTCCAGAACTCTTAGAATGATGACTAGCACATAGTAGGTGCTCAATAAGCATTTTTATGCTAAACAAAAAATCAAGACAGTTCTTGACCTCAAAGAGCTTTCAATCCCCAAAGAAGGAAAAAACACATGAATGATGAACTAGAAGAGAAAACATAAACACAAGAAGATTCTTTCTCTGTACTTTATTGTCATGTTTGTTATATTTGTATTTGCTATGTAGTTAAGGAACTTCCAGGAATGCTACATGGGGGAGGGACACTTTGAACTTGACCTGAAAGTTTGAGAAGGATTTCAACAATGAAGGTTAATTCCAGAGACACAGTAAGCTAAGAAGCATAAGTGCAGATAGTAAAAACAGATACTGAATTTACCTAGTCATAACACATTTCTTCATAAATTGCTCCCATTCCTTTTAAAACTCTAAATATTAGTAATTGATACCGCTACACATCTTTTTCATGTTAAAGAATTTTTGTTTTAAAAGTACAATCACGAAGTTTCTCTCTGAAATAGAGTCATCCCTCAGTATCCCTAGGGGATTGGTCCTAGGACTCTCTTGGATACCAAAATCCATGGGTGCTCAAGTGCCCAACATAAAATGATATAGAATTTGCATATAATCTATGCTTATCCTTCCATACACTTTAAATCATCTCTAAATTATTTATAATGCCTAGTATTATATGGCTGTGTCCCCACCCAAATCTCATCTTGAATTGTAGCTCCCATAATCCCCACATGTCACAGGAGGGACCTAGTGGGAGGTTATTGAATCATGGGGGTGGGCTACTCCTGTGCTGTTCTCACAATAGTGAATAAGTCTCTCGAGATCTGATGGTTTTATAAAAGAGCATTTCCCCCACACATGTTCTTTTGCCTGCCACCATGCAAGATGTGCGTCTGCTTCTCCTTCACCTTCTGCCATGATTGTGAAGGCTCCCCAGCCATGTGAAACTGAGTCAATTAAATCTTTTTTTCTTTGTAAATTACCCAGTCCTGGGTATGTCTTTATTAGCAGCCTGAGAACAGACTAATACATAATACAATGTAAATGCTATATAAATAGTTAATATACTGGATTGTTTAGGGAATAATGACCAAGAAAAGAATTCTGTACATGTTCAGTATGGATGCAACCATCCTCCTTTTTCCAAATATTTTCTATTTGCAGTTGGTTGAATCTACAGATGCAGAACCCAAGGATATGGAGGGCTGACTGTAGTTGCTTACCCTAGAATTAAGCTAATTCAGATATGATTATTAGCTAGCTGTTATTACTCATAATGTAACCATAACCTCACTTCTTGAGGTTATATCGAGCAATTCCCATCCCACATGTGCAATATAAATGTACAATTCAGACCTTCAAACCTCCTTGGTATACAAAGGTGATATTTGCATTTTTGACATTACCTCTCAGTACCTTCCTCAAGAAGTCTGGTGAGTACCAGGGCTTCATTTGTATTACTCTGCTCCTTTTGTCTCATGTTGCTTTTGCCCTTTCTGTGTGACTCTCACTGCCTTCTAGCTCCTCCCATCACTTGGCTTAACTCTCATTCCATCAGAGCCTTCCTTTTGTTGAGAATCACAACTCTTGAGGTTGGTAAGACTTCAAGAAAAGTTCTTCTGCTGACCCATGTAAGCCTCTTGTATGAGTTTGCTGGGGCTGCTATAACAAAGTACCATAGACTGGGTAGCTTCAGCAACAGAAATATATTTTGTCACAATTCTGGAGGCTAGAAGTCCAAGATCAAGTTGTCAATAGAGTTAGTGTCTTCTCAGACCCCTCTCCTTGACCTATCACTGGTTTCCCTCTCCCTGTGTCTTCATCTGGGCATCTCTTTGTGCATCTGTGTTCTAATCTCTTCTTCTCATAAGGATACCAGTCATATTGCATTATCTCTTTAAAGCCCTACAGGGGTTAGGACTTCAGCATATAAATGAGGGAAGGGGGACATAATTCAGTTCATAATAGTACCACATCACTGAAAGTCCCTGATTATCCATTTCCATCTCTCTAGAAAGAGGCAGATTCTTTAGAGAATGATCTAGGTATTTTTCAGTTCTACGAGACCAAGGGTTGAGACACTTGCCTACCTATGGCCTATTCCCTGGCTACTTCCTATGGGAATCACTAGTTTGTCTCAGGTCTGATGTCATCATTAAGTAAAGCATGAAAGTTCCCACTTGATGCCAACAAGGGAGCTAAGATTTAAAATAGCTAAGGGATTTGACAGAAATCTTTTCAGTTAGTTGAAAAAGAAATGGCTTTACAATACAGTGTCTTATATAAAACAGATAAAATAAGCTAACATGTCCATCAGTTTTTTAAAAAATGAATTTTAACATTAGTTTTCCAGACATATTTAACACCCAAAATTAACCCTAAGCATCATAATTTAAGCCGAAGTGCTGGTCTTGCCGAGTAGATGTTTATCTTTATGGTATGTTTTTGAGATGGTCAGGAAGGCTGTGTTACTCAGATATTTAACTCTTCTACTTCTTGCTGCAAGATGGCTGGAATTTTGCCCTTAGAGTATAAGTTATTTAAGCTAGTGCTTTGTTTTATTTAATTGTATTGCTTTTGATAATGGAAATTCTCAAATACAATAATAGAGAGATTATATAATAAACCACCATGTACTCACCATTCAACTTCAATAATTATCAATATAAAGCCAATGTTATTTTATCTCTATCCCATCAACTTCTTCCTCTATGGATAATTTTGAAGCAAATTCCATATTTCATATGTGTAAATATTCGTATATATACATATATCATATGTGTATATATTAATATGATATATATTAATATGATAAAAAAGATATATACTTATTTTAAATCAGACACTAATGATCATTTTTTAGGTTAGGGGTCTGCAAACTATAGCTTATAGGCAAAATCCAATCATGTCACCATGTTTTTGTAAATAAAGTTTTATTGGAATACAGTATGTCCATGTATTTACACATTGCCCATGGCTGCCTTCATATTCCAACTGCAGACTTCAGTATCTGTAACAGAGACTGGATGTCCTATAAAGTCTAAAGTACTATCTGATTCTTTACAGGCAAAGTTTCTTGACCCCGCTCTGGGTTCATCAAGAGTATAAAATAGTTATTTTCTAATTCTATCATTTCTCCTTTTTTATTAACTGACATTATTCTTATAATAAGAAACTTTTCATAAAACTATTTGGTTTTTCAAAGTACAGAACATGTAGGAAAATCAGGAAACATGAATGATTATCTTCCTCTACTTATCAGTTTTTAAAATGAGGCTGTTTCCTAGTATTCCCCAAAGGTGACCAATAAGGTATTTTAAGTTTTTTGGGGGGGTGGGGAGTTTTTTTGTTGTTTGTTTTTGTTTGCTCATTTTGTTCTAAAGTATCATTATGAACCCATGGATTTAAACATATTTGTTATACTCGAATTCATTATACTCAATTCTTATTCATGCTGAAATAGTCCTGTATTTTCTAAGTGGAAATTATTTATCAAGATCTTGAGTCCTTTTGAAATAATCCCCATGTGACCAAGAGCTTTATTAAAAGATGTTCTCAACTCATCTTGTACATTTCTTTCTCCATACATGGACTTACTACATTCTCCAAGGAGCTGTAGTCTCATGATGGAAAATGGCATTAGTATTTAGTAAACAGTATCCGGAGACAGAGTACACATCAGCACTAGTGTAGTCATTATATTTAAGTCTTTTTTGAGACTAGAATATAAAATACATCTTTTTAAAAGAAATAATATTATGAAATCACACGAATTATTTTCATTTAAATTCAAGACTACAGGATTTTTCCTTTATCTCATTGACCTTTCATCTTTATTTCCTTAAACCTCTCTGAAAACCTCAATTCTAAGCAAACCAAAATAAATACTCATTTGAATTATCCCATACAAACACACAACAACTGCAGGATAGCAATATCAGCACTATGAGCAATAATCTGATGTTGAAACTACTAAATTTGAACACTGCAAAATAGTTTAAGTGGTTTTTCTTTCTGTAGTTCTTTTTGCTATTAAAATACCCCACTGGGGTTATCCAGTCAAATCACTGTGTTATAAAGGTAAGCTAGAGTTTTTGATGAAACAAGACATTTTGACATGAACATTTCAAAACAACTCAAATTGCTGAAGCATTGTTTTTATTACCAAGGTATATTTGCAACAGAAACTACAATCCCCACCCAATCTCTAAACCACACCCCAGATGGGGTGAGGTTCAGAAATGAGGTGTGTTCATTGTATACATTACAAAAATATATTTCTTAGGAGGAAATATCAAGTTCTTTTATTTTATTTTCTTTCCAAAGTAAACATTCTTCCAGGAGGAGTAAAAATCCAAACCATTACTGGTAACTTACCCTTTAGTATTAAGGGGCTGTCAAAGAACTAGGGGAAAAAGTTTGAAGTCACTAACTAGCCAAGAGAAGGAGGATCAAAGAAAAATATAAATGCAAAAGTAGAACATTAAGATCCTCAGATTACAACTAAGAAATGTTTCTTTCATCCTAATTTTCCCAAGAATCATCTCTTATAAAAATTACCAGATAGAGAAGTGGGAGAGATTTCATGGCAGTCAACATCCTTAAACCTCCTCTAAATCACTAAATTGCATTTGAGAGGTGCAACTTTTTCCCTATAGGTATATTTATGTTCCTTCAATTTCCTCCTTCTTTTTTGACCTCTCTTTCCCCATTTCCTGAGCCACGGAGTTGGCAAATTCAGTGAGTGGCCAAGCCCAATTGATACCATTTTTTTGTAAATAAAGTTTTACTGGAACACAGCCAGGCCCACTCATTTACATATTATCTATGGCAACTTTTTCACTCAAATGGCAAAGTTAAGTATCTGAGAAAGAGACTGTATGGATCATGAAGCCTAAAATATTTACTATTCGGCTCTTTACAAAAAACGTTTGCCAACAAACTTTTGACTCTAACTAACTTCAACTTCCCAGTATTTGGCCCTTCTGAGCTTGAAAGATTGCTAAGCTTTTATTTAAACTTTCCAATGAGAATAAGCCCACTATCTAAATAGGGCAGACTATAGGTTCTAGAAATTACGCTAAATTCAAGCTCAAGAGCAGTGTCTGCTGGAAGTGATTCAAAGTCTTAGGTACAGCTTACAATTTTTTGAGAGTTCTGAAATGAACTCAAAAGTTTCTTTTAGGCAGAATATAACCAGAAATATTTAAATATTTCAATTAAGGATAGTAATGACTACTATCATTGCACGTGTTTTATGTGTTAGGTACCATGATACACACTTTATAAGTTATTATTATTTTTTTAATTCTTATATCAACTTTAGGAGATGGGCACTATCATCATCCATATCTTATCACTGGAAAAATAGACTTAGGAAGAGTAAGAAACTTGCCAACGTTCATACCAGTAGAAGGCAATGGAGCTGGAACACCTACTCAAGCCTTCTTTAAAAAAGTCTATGCTTTAAAACCATTAGCCAATGGCACTCCTAAGCCAGGACGCTGGAGTTTTCCACAGCCCAAGTCTAGAATTTCCTGAGAAAGAACTGACCCTTCTTGTTCAGGGCTCAGACTGCTTAGAGAGAGAACTAACCACATGAGATGGAGAGGAATTTGTCATCAAAACTATGAGGTAACTTCTTTCATTAAAGAGACTTCCAGGCCGGGCGCAGTGGCTCAAGCCTGTAATCCCAGCACTTTGGGAGGCCGAGACGGGCGGATCACGAGGTCAGGAGATCGAGACCATCCTGGCGAACACGGTGAAACCCCGTCTCTACTAAAAAAATACAAAAAACTAGCCGGGCGAGGTGGCGGGCACCTGTAATCCCAGCTATTCGGGAGGCTGAGGCAGGAGAATGGCGTAAACCCGGGAGGTGGAGCTGGCAGTGAGCTGAGATCCGGCCACTGCACTCCAGCCTGGGCGACAGAGTGAGACTCCGTCTCAAAAAAAAAAAAAAAAAAAAAAAAGGAGAGACTTCCAGTTAAATACGGCAGCCCAACCACAGACATGTATCTTTTCTTCTATTTAGGTCCACTAAAATGATGAGAAAGAAATAAAAGGGTGTAAGTTCTCATGAACTAAAGAAACAGGAGATGAGGCATGAGCAGATAAAAAAATTTTAAGACATTCTTAGAAGGAAAAGAAAAAAATCAAGAAAGATGAGTAGTGACCAATCTAGCTGCTTTGGAAAATTAGAACCAAATGTCCCTACAGAAAGAGATTCCAGTAGGAAGAAAGTGATCATCCCCAACAGAATCCCTAAGAGACTCAGGAACTAGAAGTTACGGATATTGCACAAGGTAGGGGTCAGGCTCATGTCTCAACAGGGATTTGGTGGGTGATAGTAAAGATCTGATTATAAGGTGGTGGTATCCCTCAATCCCTACCCTCATACCACATAGTCCCCAGGCAGAAGGCTATAGTCCTTCTAAAAGAAATAAAATGAGAGGCTCAAGGCATAGCAAAGGAAAGGGATAACATAGGAAGACAAAAACTGGAAGCTTAAGAAAGCTTTGTGGGCCTGCTAACTAGCCTACTTTACTTGTCCTGTCCCCAGAACACCTACAGCAACGTATATGCCCCACCTTCAGGGCTCCCACTGTCAGATTCCTTGCTGGAGACACTAAATATCCCCAGACTACCATGTGTGACATGTGAGGCATTAACCAATGAGGTGCCTCTCTCCACCCAGTGACCATACAGGGAAGTCCATCACTTGACAGGCCCACAAAGCTTTCACAAAAACCTTATTCTTAAATAGAAACAGAAATTCAATGACCAGACTTGAGGAAGGCCTCCAGAATAAAAGAGATAGGAATAAGAATAAACCAACAGAGAAAAGGAGACACAGTTGAAATACTAATGATGTAGAAACAAACAAAAGAAAGCTTCGCAAACTGTAACAAATAGTCTCAGAAAGACAAGAGAATATTACATCTATAAAACAAAATTGGATGCCACAGAGGGAGCACAACCAGAGAAAAAGAAAAGGTTCTTGAAAATTAAATTAATGCTAGATAAACCTTAAAAAACTCAGTAGAAGATTTGGGGAAAAGGTCATGGAAACTTCCTTAAAAAAATAACAGACAATGGAGAAGTGAGAAATAGGAGAGAAGCAAGGAGATAATAGAGCATCAATCTGATTATCCTAATGTCTAATTTATTAGAAGTTCTTTAAAAATAAAACCAAAAAATGGTGAGATAGAAACTATCAAATATATAATACAATGAAACGTCTCTAAATTAAAGTTATAAACCTTTTGGCTACCCCACCCCCTACCACCACACCACAATCCCAAGTGAACATAGAACATCCAGGAAGAAAAAACGTTTTTTAAAAAACTCATACTAAGGTCCATTATTGTGAAAATTCAGACTAAGAGTAAAGTGAAAATTCTAAAAAGATTCCACTGGAAAACTTCAGGTCATGTGCAAAGGTATCAGAATAACATAAGACTTCTTAGTAGCAATAAAATTGTGAATGTCAATGAAATGATCTCTTTAAAACTCTCAGTGAGAAGTGATTTTCAACACAGAATTCTTTATCCAGCTGTATTAAGCCATTTTTGCATTGCTATAAAGAAATACTGAAGGCTGGGTAATTTATAAAGAAAAGAGGTTTATTTGGTTCATGGTCCTGTGAGATGTACAGAAAGTATAGTGCTGGCATCTGCTTCTGGTGAGGCCTCAGGAAGCTTATGATCATGACAGAAGGTGAAGAGGGAATAGGCATGTCATACGGCAAGAGTGGGAGCAAAGTGGGATGGGCCTAGACTTTTAAACAAACAGATCTCACGTGAACTGAGTAAGAACTCACCACCAAGGTGATGGTGCTAAACTATTCATGAGGATCTGCCCCCATGATCCAGTCACCTCCAACTAGGCCCGAACTGCAACATTAGGAATCACATTTCGACATGAAATTTGGAGGGGACAAACATCCAAACCATATCACCAGCCAAAGCAAAAATCAGATGGAGATATGGGAGGGACAACTGCTATGGAGAACTCAGATATAACTTCCCTGGATATTATAGCTGCCTGTACCCTTCATGGGAACGTGCTGGAATGGTACCTCATTATTAAAAGGAAAATCAAGAAGGAAAAGATTTAAGGAGATGTAGAAAGCAGTGGATCCAATCCAAAGGAATGGCAAAGGGAAGTCTTCTTTGTGGCAGCTGTGCAGTTCCTATGCAGGAAGCCACCAAGTTTTGGTTTTTTTAATGGAACTGATTAAATGACAAAATCACACATTTGGGGAAAACAGAAAACTGAGAGATATATAATAGATGTGACAAATCAATTGGGAGAAAATTAAGAAAAGATTCAATGGTAATCTTAAATGCTTTTCACAAATACTTTTAGCTCCTGCCTTTCAAACACATGATAGAATTGCTCTTCAATGGTACCTTATGAGCGGTGGAGCCACTTGACCAGTTCTGACCAACAAATTGTGAGTAAAAGTGATGTATATCACTTGTAGGACAGAGCATTAAAATTCTGGTTTGTTGCTTTCCAGAGCATTTTCTTTCTGGCACAGAAACTGACTGGGTTCAAGGTGATGGTTGCTCAAAGAGCCTAGGACCCTTAGCAACCACAATAAATAGAATCCTTCCTCCATCCCCTTTTGTCAACCTACAGTAGACATATAACATGAGTAATACATAAACCTCTGCTGTTTTAAGCCACTAAGATGGTGAGGTTGTTTTTTACTAAACAAAACTTGGCCTATCCTGACAAGTACATAGAAATCCATTGTAAAAACAGGACAATAGTTAAAATCATTAGAACAAATATCTAATGCATGCTGGGCTTAAAACCTAGATGATGGGTTGATAGGTGCAGTAAACCACCATGGCACATGTATACCTATATAACAAACCTGCACATCCTCACATGTATCTCAGAACTTAAAGTAAAATTTAAAAAATTATAGTACGCTACTGCTTCTACACTAATAATGTTCATATCATTGTAATAATGAAAACTCTGACTACTAATTTAATAAAATAATCTGTATATGACTATAGTGAGAGGTTGGAGGAGGAAGAAGTAAGGATGGTGGTCATCAAAGAGAACCAACTCACTATCTGTCATCAAAAAGCTCCTACAGATAATGCCTAAAACTGACAAATCAAAAAACAGTAGTTAAGATTTCTTATTTTAGTAGTATGGAGATAAACACCAAAAGAATCAGTTCAGAGTATTAAAAGAGATTTTTTTCTCTAGGTAATGGAACTAGGTAGTCATGAGAATGGAAGCAAGGAGCTGCTCTCTTTATATGTGATCTAGTATCATCTGATTTTAATTATATGCATGTATCACTTAAACCAAAATGAATCTCAACAGTGATTCTGAACACTTAGTTTTATTTGACATTTCTATCTTAAGAGTGGAGCACTAAGCTGGGTTTTCTCCCCATTTCATTGAGTTCCTACCATAGAAGGCAGAGTTGTAGACGTTCTTTCTCACCCTCTCTCTTGAACTGCCTTGAGATTCCCAAGGCTAAGGGGCTGTACATCAGGACTGACCAAGGCATCCCGGGTCCCCTGGGAGCACAACAGTAGCATCAAGTCTGACTCATCTGAAAGATAAACCCTTCTCAGAACCAAGCCTGTAATTGTTGCCGGGGAGAAGGCGGAAGCAACCACACACTTTTCTGGATGGATCATGATGTCTGGCAACACAGTAAGCGATGGTGTTCTGAAATTAACTCCTGGTCTAAGAGTTTCATCTTTGTTCATAAATTCACCCATAAATAAATACATGGGTAAACCTCAGTATGGGTATAAGTTTACCCATAAATAAATATATGGGTCATTCAAGTCAGGTTTTCAAAAATATCCATCCTTTCAGTGGCCTGCATCTCAAGTGGGATAAACTCCTAAGAACCAAAGTAGCATGCAAGGTTGTGACCCTCGCTTGCTGCACCCTCCCAAGCTGCACCCCAGGCTAGGCTTTGTTGCCTGAAGGGAAGAGAAGTGAAACTTTGTGGGATGCTAACCCAGGAGGATGGAAATAGTAAGGCTCAACATGCCATTCAAATAAATGGCTGGAAACACTCTAAGAACTATGTATCATTAGGAAGAGTCTTAGTATTTCTTTAATAATAATTGAAGAGGCCGGGCGTGGTGGCTCAAGCCTGTAATCCCAGCACTTTGGGAAGCCGAGACGGGCAGATCACGAGGTCAGGAGATCGAGACCATCCTGGCTAATACGGTGAAACCCCGTCTCTACTAAAAAATACAAAAAAAACTAGCCGGGCGAGGTGGCGGGCGCCTGTAGTCCCAGCTACTTGGGAGGCTGAGGCAGGAGAATGGTGTAAACCCGGGGGGCGGAGCTTGCAGTGAGCTGAGATCCGGCCACTGCACTCCAGCCTGGGTGACAGAGCGAGACTCCGTCTCAAATAATAATAATAATAATAATAATAATAATAATAATTGAAGAAAGAAATAATAGCCTTGTTATGCCCTAGGAACTGTTCTAATTGCTTTATGTGTGACCTCATGTGGTTGGTATTATTATGATCTCCATTTTACAAATAAGAAACTGAGGCACAGAGAATTTCAATATTTTACCCAAGGTTACAAATCTAGTAAGTTGCAGAGGTGCAGTTTAAATCCAGCTAGCTGGCTGGACCCAGAATCTACAATGAGTCAGTGATAATATTTGAAGAATCATTTTCCTAAATTCCACTCAAAGTTCTGCACCAGATAGAGTGGGGGCTGCTTTTCAAAGATGTCATCGCTACTGGCAATTCACAACGTGTGGATGTATGTGAAACAATCATTCCCCGACTGCATAGGTCTACTATTTATATGAAACTATTTAACTTAATTACAAATAATTTAGGCTACAGATGGGAGCAAAGCAACATTAAGGATCTTGATTTTGAAACCGTTCTAAAATAGCTTTTAAAATCTAGGAGGCAAATTGTCTTTCCAAATTGAAATGAATGTGTGATGCAGTGAAGTCTTAAAGTTATTAGCATCTTTTTGCTGAGCTCCATCTATTTCCTTTGTCATTTACACAATGTACAGTCTTTAATTTCAGCTCTGTGATCAAAGAGATGAAACTCGAGACGCTCACTGTTAAAATCAATGGCTGTCCTTGGCGTGAGAAATGGTGGCAACGTGATGGCTACACCTCACCTACAAGGGGACACCATACTCTCTCAATGGCTTCAGGCTCTAAAGAAACCCTAGCCCAGGCTCTAAAGGA
>NW_016809658.1:817601-850034 GCF_001698545.2 Rhinopithecus bieti
CACACACACACACACACAGGTCAAGAAAGGCAATCCCGCACCCATCCCATTCCACCGTACCTGCGAGGGCTCCATTGCTGCAGGCAGTGCCAGGAAACATGTTTTTAGGAATTCAAAGTATCACGTTTCATAATTTGATTTAAATCAATTATCCCATCCCTCCCTGGAACAGGCACAAGCTCCAAAAATACAACATGTAAATGGAACCAGCTGCAGCAAAAGCCTTTTTGCCAGGATGGATTTCAGTCAACGTAATCAGCCTCCTTTTCGAAGTACATTATTGTCGAGACCCAGAGATTGTGTGAAACACTTCCAGTGCTCTGGGAGGGACCAGAAAGGTAACCAATTATGGGAGAGAAGAAATAGAAGGAGCTAATCTTCTCTGTCCCGGCTTGCCTTTGCCCCGAACTCTTAAAAGAATTAATTCACTTCTCTGGGGGATACTGGGAAACTGAGGTCGTTATTGGCATACTTCAAACACTATCCTTAATTTATGGATATTTACTAAACCACATAATCACTCCGAGTTATCCCATTACAGAGCTCAGCACAGCCCAGGTCTGCAGCCTTGGATGTGAAGCTCAATTGTGAGAAGTTTTGAGAGTGTTTATTAAAGAGGGCATGAGTGTGCTCAGCCATCATGCGGACCATTTAGGCTCCCAACACACAGCCCAGCGAATGGATCACATGAATAGGATTTGGCATTCTTCCATTGAAATCCTTCCCTTTAATTGATTTAAAATGATAATTCAATTAAAATAATTATTCTAATCAAACTTCATATCTTTGTGGCAGGTTCTGGCGGGGGGCTCTGCCCTCAGTGTTATTTTAGTATTTGCTTCATTTGTTTTCTCACCAAGCTGACTGACTTTGGCTCTCTGACTCTTTGGAAAATTTGATGTCATTGGGCAATTACTGCACCCTTCTGGAGCTTTCCACTCAAGATGCAGAGAACGAGGGAAACAAAATATCCCAGAGAAATGTTATACTTTGAATTCTGATCAGCAAAGGCCAACAAATAACTGAGAATGGCGCACAGTCAGGGTCACCCACTCATTCACTTAAATGCAAACCTCCAAGTGGCCAGCCAGCCTGTGTTAAAGCTGTAAGGTGAGGATGAATGATAGTCTCACTCTCTGATTCCTATCTTTTTAGATTTTTTTCATTTTTCTTTCAATGGCTGTTGTACTCTTGAAATACGTAACAGTTTTATCAGATCTCAGCAAATCTCTGATATGGTTTGGCTCCATGTCCCCACCCAAATTTCATGTTGAATTGTAATCCCCACATGTAAGTGGAGGGACCCGGTGGAAAGTGATTGGATCATGGAGATGCTTTTCCCCCTTGCTGTTCCCATGATACAGTTCTCATGAGAGCTGATGGTCTAAAAGTGTGGCACTTTTCCCCTCACTCTCACTCTCTCCCGCCGCCATGTAAGATGTGCCTTGCTTCCCCTTTGACTTCCATCATGGTTGTAAGTTTCCCGAGGCCTCCCCTGCCATGCAGAACTGTGAGTCAATTAAACCTTTTTCTTTATAAATTGCCCAGTTTTTGGTAGTTCTTTATAGCAGTGTGAAAACAGACTAATATAATCTCATATAACATTCTAATTTTTTAAATATTACAACTGTTATCTCATTTCTTTTTTTTTTTTTTTTTTTGAGACAGAGTTTCACTCAGTTGCCCAGGCTGGAATGCAGTGGAATGATCTTGGCTCACTGCAACCTCCACCTCCTGGGTTCAAGCAATTCTTCTGCCTCAGGCTCCCAGTAACTGGGCTAATTTTTGTGCTTTTAGTATAGATGGTGTTTCACCATGTTGGTCAGGTCGGTCTGGAACTCCTGGCCTCAAGTGATCCACCTGCCTTGGCCTCCCTACGTGCTTGGATTACAGGCATGAGCCACTGCGCCCAGCCTCATTTCTTTTATAAANACACATGCACACATATGTTTATTGCAGCAGTATTCACAATAGCAAAGACTTGGAACCAACCCAAATGTCCATCAGTGATAGACTGGATTAAGAAAATGTGGCACATATACACCATGGAATACTACACAGCCATAAAAATGGATGAGTTCATGTCCTTTATAGGGACATGGATGAAGCTGGAAACCATCATTCTGAGCAAACTATCACAAGGACAGAAAACCAAACACCACATGTTCTCACTCATAGGTGAGAATTGAACAATGAGAACACATGGACACAGGGTGGGGAACATCATACACCAGGGCCTGCCAGGTGTTGGGGGTTGGGGGAGCGATAGCTTTAGGAGATATATCTAATGTAAATGACAAGTTAATGGATGCAGCACACCAACATGGCAGATGTATACATATGTAACAAACCTGCACGTTGTGCACAGGTACCCTAGAACTTAAAGTAAAATTAAAATAAATAAATAAATAAATAAATAAATAAATAAATAAAATAACCTTGGAGCATCTTTGATGATGCTTTGACGGAGTATAAATTTTGCAGATAGCAAAATACAGACCTGGAGAGATGTCATGCGTAGCTTCTCATGCTCCTGAAATCAAGGCAGAATCTGAAAATGAGGAAGAGGAAGGTGTCGTGGCCCAGGGAGCCAGAGCAAGAAAGTCAGTGAGAAACCCATGCAAGGGTTCAGGCACTTCAGTTCCCAGTCCTCTGGCCACTTGGTTATGGTGCCTCTCTGTTAACGCTGCTCTGAGTGGATCCTATCTCAGGATTCTATTAAAAGCTGTCTGGGTGAATCATGAGCTCAGGAGTTCGAGACCAGCCTGGTCAACATGGTGGAATGCCTTCTCTACTAAAGATACAAAAAAAAAAAAAAAAAAAAAAGCTGGGTGTGGTGGTGCATGCCTATAATCCCAGCTACTCGGGAGGCTGGATCAGGAGAATCACTTAAACCCAGGAGGTGGAGGTTGCAGTGAGCCAAGATCACTCCATTGCACTCCAGTCTGGGTGACACGGCAAGACTCCATCTAAAAAAAATAAAAATAAAAAGCTGTCTGGGAAAACCGGGGGGAGAAAAAGGGGCTGTAGGAAAGTAAGGGCATTAAAACATCATTTGAAAGGAAACTCAATCAGACAGAGTTTCCTCCAAGTCTCATTCTTTCCCAAATTACTTCTATACAGGATGACCCATTTTAGAGGAGCCAGCTGCCAGAGAAGAACCCTTTGTGCAAACACACACACATGAACACACACACACTTGTCCATCACAATTGTAAGAGTCCAGCAAATTAACAATGATTCCTATGTATATGAAAACAATTTTTATGTATATATATATGACTCAGACCAGATTGCAAGTTCACAGAAACTAGTGTTTTAAAAAGTGTACTGTTCTTTTATTCTTTTTTCATGACATTTTAAATATCCAGAAAGATGAAAAGCAATATACAAAAAGAAAGGCCCCTTAAGAAAGTAACTGAAGGGAATGGAGCTAAATCATCTCCTAAGACCTTTTTTTAATGCAAAAGTCTATCCGATAAACATTTCTACTGTTGGAAAACATTTGACCAGCTGGCCCATTAAATTCATGGATATGAGTATGACCTAGGGTATGTGCAGAACATGGAGATTCCTGAGCTGGGGCATGGTATTTGATTCAGTAGTTCTGAGGAGAAGCCCGAGAGTTATGCTTTTTCTTTTCTTTGTTTTACTTTACTTTTCTTTTTTTTCTTTTTTTTTTAATTTTATATTTTTAGTTTTTTTATTTTTTTATTTTTTTCAGACAGAGTCTGTCTCTGTCGCCCAGTCTGGAGTACAGTGGCACGATCTTGGCTCACTACAGCCTTCACCTCCTGGGTTCAAGTGATTCTCCTTCCTCAGCCTCCCAGGTAGTTGGGACTACGGGCATACGCCACCACACCTGGCTACTTTTTTTTTTTTTGTATTTTTAGTAGAGATGGGGTTTCACCATGTTGCCGAGGGCTGGCCTCGAACTCCTGAACTCAGGCAATCCTCCTGCCTCAGCCTCGAGTTATGCATTTTAAATAAGAGCTCATGCTGCTTCTCATGGCACGTGGCCCACAGACCATATCATCAGAACCACTACCCTGGATACTATTTCCTGAAGACTCTAACTTATTAGATGCAAATAAGTATATTTGCAACTTCTCTCACTTACCAGAACTTTACTTAGATTTGTCTGTAATAGAATTACAGAGGAACAAGTACTGGGCTAAGAAACAAAAGCCAGATTATATTTTCAAATCTGCCAATAAAAAATTGGATGGCCTCATCTCTCCTGCTATAAAATGAGCTAATAAATGCAATTATTACTATATGGGTGATCAATCTCTTGACAGCAAAAGCCAGGTGTCTCTTTTCTAAACAAAGAAAATCAATAGCAGGTATTGCAGTAACCCTGGTGTGGTGCTTTAGTCCCCTTCCTAGGCCTGGTATTGCTTCACCTGCTAGATATTGGGAGGAAATATTCAACTCAGTTGAATGCAAATGATATTTCTCAAATACCCATTCTGGGCCAAACCTGAATTCTGAGCAAGGAATGAATAAATAAGACATGCCACATCTCCTGGAAAGCTCACGTGCAACCTCCCAGAATTGATACTTTATTAGGATTTCTTAGAATTAGACGCCATTTTGTGTTGAAGTTATAGAAAGTGCATTCAGAAAGGCTGGGAGAGAGCAAAGAAAGAAGTGTTTGGTATGGAAGGCGTGAGTCTGGGAGGTCTTCATGGAGAAAGTTAAGTGATGGGTAAGGTGTTAACAAGACATGACTATTGAGTTCCTTAGCAGGAATAGTCTACTGAGGCTACTTAAGACCATGGGCATAACGGCATGTCCCTCCTTGACTGAAGCAGCTCTTTTCCCTTTCCTACTTTATTGTACAAAACTAGACTGATGCTAAGAATAAACATACATACAACCATCATTCATTCATTCACTGTCAGTCTTCATATCAAGAAGGACTATGCTTTTTACTGGAATGCAAATCAGATGACGCTACTGTGCTGCTCTCAGAGTTTAGAAGAGAATCACTCAATCTATTACAGAGAATTACTCAGTGGCCACTGGGGTGTCCCAGTGAGTGCAATTAAGTAATCCACGGAGGTTCTCTCTCCTTTATACATTTTTGGGGGATCAATTCATTCTGCCAAGTAGAATAGTGATTGGAGAGATAGCATAAGGTTATGATTCAGGGTATGGATTCTGGAGCCTGAATCCAGTCTTGTGTGAATCCTACCTCTAAGTAAATCACAAATCTCTGCCAGTGGTATGACTCCAGATTACTCATAGAACTTCTCCAGGCCTCAGTTCCTCATCTGTGAAATGGGTACAATAAGTCAATTTATGTAAAGCATGGAGAACAGTGCCTACAGTCTCCACACAGGCATTACGGGAGCATTTGCTCTTAAGAGGGTATCTCCTACATGTTGTCAGTTTTTCGTAGCAGGAAATTTGTAGCCTCTCAACTCCATCACAGATGGTCACCCCCAACACAAGAGCATCTAGTGTATTTTAAATACTTGGTTGTGTATGTGATCTTACCTGAGACCTCTTTCTTTAAGCAAACCTGTATTTCCTTCTGATGTAAGATTTGTCATCTTCAGTAAGACAGAAGAGACAACTAGCAAACACCCTTTCCACAATAATACCCTAGCACTTGATGACTACTCTCGGGTGATCCAGCAGGGTTTTCCCTTCCAGGCTAATCCATTCTTCAACATTACCACACACAGACACTCTCTAGCCCTTTATTCATCTCTTGAGCCAGAGCCTTCCCAAGTTCTCTCTGTCTGTGTTGCCTGGGGAAGCTCCACATAGGACAAGCACATGCTATTCTCCAAGAATATCTTCTCCAGTTGGCAGTTATGACAAATGCCTTGCTGCATTTAAACTGAGATATTTCTGAAAACATGACTCTATATACTTTCTTACTATTTCCTTCACCTTAACTGAATGGATCCAGAGGTCCCAAATGGAAAGGACCTGACTGTGCTTCAAACTGAGAAAATGTATGTAAGCTGATAAATATCCCTGCCCCTTAAGACTTATATCAGGGCTGGAAAATGGGCTTCATTTCATACGTCAACCCCAGTTCCTTGGGGTAAGGGTTCTGTTAGGGGGGATTCGGAGGTTGGGTCCAAGCTCAATAAGAAAATGTGTTGTGATCAAATATAGTGTGTGCCATGGGCTCAGGGGTGGGGAGCAGCTTTGGCGTTTGTTATACCTCCTCTAGATCCTTTCGTCAGTCTGTGTACTAACCTGGTAAAATCTTGAGAACATGTTACTATGCATGTGCTCTGATTTGAAGAATATGGCTCTACAGATCAAATGTTTTCTTAATTATTTGGATCTCTCATTCATTACTTTTAGAATTAAAGAGCTTCAACAAGGTCCCAATTAACTTTAAAATGTGTTTCTTGGAGGAATAACCTAAGGGTTTTTTTGTTTTGTTTGTTTGTTCGGTTTTGTTTGAGAGAGCTTTGCTCTTGTTGCCCAGGCTCAAGTGCAATGGTGTGATCTCGGCTCACTGCAACCTCTGCCTCCCAGGTTCAAGCGATTCTCCTTCCTCAGCCTCCCGAGTAGCTGGGATTAAAGGCAACGGCCACCACGCCTGACCAATTTTTGTACTTTTAGTAGAGACGGGGTTTCACCATGTTGGTCAGGCTGGTCTTGAACTCCTGACCTTAGGCGATACACCCGCCTCGGCCTCCCAAACTGCCGGGATTGCAGGTGTGAGCCACCATGACTGGCCTGACCTTAGTTTTTATTAGCTTATCACTATTCAGTCCCCAAGTAACTAGCTAGTTACCTAGCAAGGAGCTAAGGGAATGGGACCCAGGACAGATAAGTTTTAATGTGGAGAGATTAAAAAAAAAAAAAGAAAGGAGTTTGGAGAAGCTTCCCAACATAAACCCAGTGATTGGGTTCCACAGTACAGCCTGGATAGGTGGCATGGGATATGAAGCCACACAGTATTAGGGAGAATTGTCAGTGGAGTGCCTGCCACAACAATAAACTGGATTCAGCGAGAGGGAGATGTCTGAAAAGCATATACCATCCATTTCACAAATTCGCTCATCTCAGAACTTTGAAGACAATTTTAACTTTCCAAAGCACATAGGAGACGTGGAGAGGGCCAGAGCCACTTCTAATCGCCAGCTCGGTGAGATATACCAAGGAAGGCCTACTCAGCTCACTAAAGAGAAGCCCAAGGAAGTGCTGGACTTACACCTTAGTGTGTTGGTAAAGAGAACTGGATGAAGGGCAGGTCCTCTCTGCCGCCTCCTCACCTATTCTTAAGTTGTTCATGTATTAGCATCTGTAAAATCAAATGCATCTTACAACCAATGGCATAACATAACTTAATCGGTGACTATTTGTATTTCTTAGTGAAACATAAAATAATGGCCTCTATTACACTGGATGGATCCTTAGATACAATGAAATATGTATATGGGGAGGGGTTATAATACATGGGACTACACAAGAATCTTTCTCTGGGGTTCAGCCCCCATCAGCACAGCCCTCCAAGCCTCTGTCTTGAATCCATCAGGTGTTTGTGGAGTCCCCCAGTCTTCCAGACACAGTGATTATGCTTGTGTGTTTACATAAAAAATCTTGTCAGGGAGGGAAAAGCAAGACAGCCCTATTTATTTTAATATGTCTTCAGATATTTTAAAGGCTTTTTTCTTACTTCTATGTTGGGGGTCTTTCTACTACTTTGCAAGAGTTCCCTTCTCCCTCAATTCCCTAAATGCACCAGTTAGACTTTAAACTTAAGCATTTTTTATGTGGTCCCCTGTTTCTATGAGATCCAGGAGAAGCCGCAGAGGAAGAAGGGAATGCTTTCAGAGTGTCACTTACACTCCAGAGGCTCTGTGCCACACACATTCTTCCCTCCCTGTCTCTCAATGGATCAGAGCAAAATTAAATATCCAAACTCACCCAAACACTCCCAGTTGCTCCCAGCCTTTGGTCCAGCCTCTGCTACGTGGTGAGAAGTACAGCTGAGTTGAGCTTTGGGAATATAAAATAAAGTTGCTATTTGTGCTGTGTCAATCAGCATCCAATCCCACACCATGACAGAACGTGCAGCCATGTGCCTGCCATATGTAGAATGTTACTCAGCCACCTTGGAGAGGGAGTACAGCCCCTCCAGAGAAATTCTTATAGCCCAGACATTTGACTCAGGGATCCACGGGAGGAGTAGAGATCAATATTGACCATCCAACTATGCATGGGGAATAAAAAGAAGAAAGAGAACAGAAAATAAAACCACGGAAAGAAGAAAAGAGAGAATGGATGTTCTCCTCCCAAAACATATTGGGGAGTGGGGGGAGTGTTCTCTAAAAGTGTCAATTTTTTTAAAATGTCCTTAAAGTAATACATTGGCATCGCAATTGTTAAAAATATATATGGGTGAAAAGACATAGAAGAAAATAACGTGAAAGCAAGCAGACACCTATGTTGGAACAGCTAGAAGGAGAGAACAGGTTTTTCTGTCTTCATAAATCACACCACGTGGCAGCCACAACTGTTCAGGAGCCACGAGATGGTGATAAGAGAGAACCTACTTAGGTTAGGATAGTCATGCAGGCTTTCTAGATCAGCCTCAAGGAGTTTATACTTAGTTAAAGAGAAAAGTCTTATTAATTTTCTAACAAAAATTATATACATGATTATGTGCTTGCCCTCCAGAGAATATAGCGAACGCTTCTCTCTCCCTCACTTTCTCTCCCTCCCTCTGTGTCTCTCTTTCCTGTCTCTCAATTGATTGACCTGAATCAATGTCAGCTGGGAAACCCTAAAGGCGGATGACACCTTCCCCAAACCCTACCTTCCAGTGTTGTTTCCCTTCAAATTACATTTGTTCGTGTCTACAGAGTATTAAGGCACTTGCTGATTTATCAAAGGCACTCACAGGAATGAAACAATCTTCAGACTGAGACTTCAACAGAATTGACAGATCTGGTGGTTCCCTATAGACCTACCTAAGACATGCAGAGGAACCAGAATATCATTGTCCTAAATTATCTAGAATAAATTGTCCAATTTCCCCACTTGTAGTATATGAACACATCTCTTTCTCTGGGAATTGTGTGAGAAGCAAAACACACCTTTCCCTGTCTGATCTACATCTTTGTGGATTTAAGTGGGGAAGAACAAGTAAGGTATCCTGATCAAAAGAATATTTTCTTTTCTAGCTGAAAAAGCTTAAGTAGCAATCATTCCTTATGTGTGGATAGAATTTTATAATCTTCCAAGTACTCTCAACTCTGTTATTACATTTGATACTCATAGGCAATAAAGCCCATAAATGTAATGTATATTTACAGTCATCTTAGCATCACCAAGCAAACCAACAACATTTCTGGAAACATTAACACCAGTTGCTCATAGCCTCAAATCATCTCTCTCTCCATCCACTGTCCCACTCTTTGCTATTCTCGAAAGTTCTTTATCTCTCCTGATCAATTCTGCTTCTTTTCAAACCTTTCTTACTGTTGTTGTCATTGTATTATACACATAGGTGTTTGCATTTCTGTTGCCTCTGAGGATCTTTAATCATAAGGGAATGAGTCTCAACCTTTTTCCCTTTTTCCTTTCTTTTTTCTCCCTCCTTTGTATTGCAAAAATGCTAATCAAATAATGCTCACATATTTCACAACAGACATTGTTTTGTCTTCCCTTCACAACCACCTTCTCTTGGCTGCATCCTTTGGTGCTTGCATTTGCTCTTGTGACTTGTGTATAGATCATCTCCAAGGCCCTCCTTGCCCCTTGCTGCTCTGCTTCTATTTCTGTTGCCACAAAGGTAAGTTGATGGTCTGCTCATGAATAATGCCACATGGCAGCCACAACTGCTTAGGAGCCAAGAGATGGTGATAAGGAAGAACCTACTTAGGTTAGGAAAGTCCTGGCTTTCTAGATCAGCCTCAATGAGTTTATGCTCAGTTATGCCTAGTTTGGCCTCGAGTTTATCTATCAACTTCAAAATGAAAATTACTCGTTTGTACAGAGAATTCTTTCAAAATGTGTCTTCTTACAAGCTCAGCCTTTTTTCTCTACCCTTGCCTATGAGGTTTTAAAGCTGAAAGAGACCTATGAAATCCAATCTAACGTTCTCATTTAAAGACAAGTAAGCAGAGATCCAAACCCAGGTCTCATCAGCCTTTTGGACTTTGAAACAGACATTGATACCTGGCCCAGTCAGACCTCTTATCTGATTTTCATACTCATAAATTACTTGACATTGTCCCCTGGTGGCCCATGTGTGTTGTGAACTCATTTAAACTCCATAACTGAACTCCTCCCCTTTCCAAATCCCTTCTTTCATCTCAAAACCTGCTTCTTTGGTGAATATAGCACCATCCACCAGATGTCATCCTTGGTTTGGGTGTCATTCAGATTCTTCTCCTCCCTCACTGCCATCTCCAGTTCATCTGATCTGTCCCGTCTCTGAATTCTCACTGTCACTAGCCAGTTCAGGCCACCAATACCTCTTCCTTGAGCACCACACAGCTTACTGAGGGGTCACCCTGCTTCCCCTCTTGTCCACCTGCAACCACATCTCCTTGCAGTAGACAGTTCTCTAAAATAAAAATGTGATCCTGCTACCACCCTGCTTAAAACCATCGATGAGTCCTCTCTGCTATTAAGGGGGAGTCCAGACCCTGAGCAGAACTTACAAGTCTGTCAGGTGTTTGGACCCTTCCTGATCTTTAAGCTCATCTTTGGCTGTCCTCACATTACATTTCAAACCAGACCCTCTTCAGACCCTTAGATGAGATAAGCCGTGCTGTTTCCTGCCTTGGGGACTTGGCACAAGGTATTTCCTCGATCTGCAAGATTTTTCCTCTTCTGTTTTATTTGTATAACTGGAAAATTCCTATTAATCATTCAGGTATCAAGTTTAGAAACCATTGCCCCAGATCTTAGCATAGCTCAGGCCTTACTTCACGTAGTCCTTTGCTCAAATGTCACCTTTCCAGAGAGGCCCTCCCTGAACCAGCACACCTTACTCACTGTCACTGTCCATCTTCCTGCTCTGGTTCTTTTTTCTTCATAGCACATGTCACAGGTTCACAGATTATATACTCATTTGCTTACTATTTTCTCTGCAACCCCTCCAAAACCCACCACCAGCACATGAAATGTCAAGCACCATCAGAACAGGAATTTTGTCTGTATTTGTCATTGCTAAATCTTTAGTGCCTAGTAAGCACTTTAAATATTTGTTAAATGAGTAACTATTCCTGGCATTTAGCATAATATTTTGTGTATGTTAGTAGCTTAATAAATATTTGAGATTGAGGGAAGGGAAGAAGAAAAGGAGAAAGGGAGGGATGAAAATGAAACTTGGGGGTTCATAATGGCTTTCACCTTTTCTTCCTTTAAAAGTTGCGGCATCTTCTTTGTGTATTTTTTTAATCATCTTTCTCCTATTAGCCATTAAAAATAACTGCCAAGAAACAGATCAGGCAATCATCAAACCTAACACAGAATACAGCAAAGGCCTTCAGTTACGGGAGCACTTCCAGATATCAACTCATTTCTAAAGCTTGGATGCCTGCATCGAATCACTAACGTCTGCTTCTTTGATTGAAATGCCAGAATTAGTCCACAGCCTTGCCCCTTTCCCTGAAAATTTTCCTAAAAAGGATGACATAAAGGACTCCTGTGATATCCCCTTCTTTTATTACCGCATCTCCCAACATACCCCCAGATGTGTGTAGGTGGTGTCATTATTTCTCCTTGACGTCTCCATCCCTCATCACCTGCACCTCATTGACATAGAAGTCTCTCATTTGCTCTCTGAATTGTACTATTTTTCTCCACTTAGTTCATCGTTTTTTTTGTTTTTTTGTTTTTTTGACGGAGTCTCACTCTGTTGCCAGGCTGGAGTGCAGTGGCACAATCTTGGTTCACTGCAATCTCCGCCTCCCGGGTTCAGGTTATTCTCCTGCCTCGGCCTCCCGAGTAGCTGGGATTAGAGGCATACGCCACCACGCCCAGCTAATTTTTGTATTTTTAGGAGAGGTGGGGTTTCTCCATGCTGGCCAGGATGGTCTCGATCTCCTGACCTTGTGATCCACCCACCTCGGCCTCCCAAAGTGCTGGGATTACAGGCATGAGCCACCACGCCCGGCCGGTTCATCTTTATTTTATGAAGATTATCTGCTTCATGTTCTGAGTTTCCTTGGAATCTTCCCCTTAATAATTTGTTTGAGAATCTTGCTCACCAGGCTGAAATTTAAGGGCCTCACCTTCCTTTCTTTTTTGAAGGAACTGCGCTGGCCCAGCTCCCACGTGCTGATCCCTCTCTCATTCCCTCCACAGTTGGTCCATGAGCACTGGCAGTGACCTGCCTTCTCATGTGTAAGAACATAGAAATGCATCTGCTCCAGCCAGGAAATTAGAATTCATCCAGAGCAGGGAGGTCCCCGGATCTGTTCATTCACACTGGGCCACAGTTCCTTCCTACTGATGTTTGTTCTTCCTTCTACAGCCCCAGTCTCATTCCTTTTGGCAGAAAAGATGAATGTAAAATAGGACTGATGGAATTTGCACTGTACAATCATTCATCAACAGCACCACAGTGCTGCCAAGCACCCAGCCAAAACCATTTCTTTTCTTCTTTATTCCATGCTTAGTCTTAAATCCTTTTCCCTATACTAAGCATTTTTGAAAGAATTGGTTCACTGTGGACTTTTCTAGCTTTTAAAATTTTCTCTTCTATTTCTTTTCTTTTTAAAAAAAAAATGCTAGTCATTTTCTTTTATACATCCCTGGTTTGAGTTTATTCTTTTAAATTTGTATATATCTTTAAAAATCCAAGTTCATTACAGCTGGACCTATGGAGCCAATCTGATTCTGTGGTTTCTTTCATTTTCTTTTCTTTCTCAGTTAGATCCATCTCTCTAGAATCATCACAATAGCATCAGGATGGAATCAGAACTCAGGTAACAGAGAACATTTTCATTTACTTTTAGCATACTCATTGCAGCTTGATTCATAGCACATAGTAGCAAATACAGGAAATTGGCTGCTCTGCCTATGGAGTAGTAATTCTTTATTTCTTTACCAAAAACAAACAAACAAAATACTAGAAATCAAAAAGAAAAAGATTGAATTCATCTAAAACCTGGCCAACGAGGAATAATCACCATTTATATTTTAAAGCATACACTTTCAGGGGTTATTTTTTCCCCCTGCCATGCGCTAGCAAAAAATGAGATTGTTTGTATATCCAATTTTGCTGCTTCCTAAGTTCACCTACATTCTACTGTGCGCATTTTTCTGTGTCACTAAATATTGGTCTACATCATTTTTAAAGGCTATACCGTATTTCATAATATAGATAAGCTATCATCGATTCACAAATGCCTACTGTGAGACTTAGATTGGTTCCAACATTTAGTATTGGAAACAAGAATTGTGTAATGAACATTACTGTACAAAAATCTTCGTGTGTATCAGCAATTGCTTCTTTAGGATTCATTCCTAGCAGTGGACCTCCTTGGTCAAAGGATCTGAATGAAGTTTGGGGATATAGATCATAAAATCACCTTCCATGTGGGCTTTACATTCTCCATAAATGTATCTGTTTCTATTCTCTGGAGATGAGCATGTGTACTTCTCACCGCCAGGACAACAGCAGGTATTACAATTTTAAAAAAAATTTTATCCAATTTGCTAGGTCATAAATGATATTATTTGCTGCTTTCGATTGTATATATTTATTAGTATGTAATATATATTTTCTTTATATTTATTGACTTTATCCTGCTTTTGGGAATTATCTGTTTATGTCCTTTATACATTTTTGTCTTTTTCTTAAATCACAGGAGTTCTCTATACCTCAAGAATAGTAGTAGAACTATCCTTATAAATATTTTATTCCTATTTTTTCACTTGCTTTTAAATTTTTATCACTTTTAATAAAAAACAGTCTTTAGCAATTTTAATTATCTTTTTCTTGTATACTATCTGCCTTTGGTATCATGCCTTAAACGTCTTCCCCACCAAAAGATGATTGTTAAAAAAATCACTCATATTTTCTTCTAGTATTTTCACCTATTTAAAATTGAATTCATATGGAACATAATTTGGTAAATAGTATGAGGTAGAAAATCTAATTTTGCTCCAACTTGCTAATCACTGGTTTTAAAACATTTATTAAATAATCCTTTCTTTCCCTAGTGATTTTAAGTACCATATTTATCTTATACAAAGTAATATTTATACTTAGTTCTATTATAGCTTATTTTATTCTGTTAACTTGAAAAGAGTTGGTACTTTTGCTATTGTCTTCTTCTTTTCTTTTCTTTTCTTTTTTTTTTTTTTTTTGAGACAGAGTTTCACTCCTGTTGCCCAGGCTGGAGTGCAATGGCGTGATCTCAGCTCACCACAACTTCCGCCTCCGGGTTCAAGCAATTCTCCGGCCTCAGCTTCTGGAGTAGCTGGGATTACAGGCATGTGCCACCACACCCAGCTAATTTTATATTTTTAGTAAAGACGGGGTTTCTCCACGTTGGTCAGGCTGATCTCAAACTCCTCATCTCAGGTGATCCGCCCACCTTGGCCTCCCAAAATGCTGGGATCACAGGCTTGAGCCACCGTGCCTGGCCTATTGTCTTCTTATTCAGAAACAAGGTTAAATACTTCATTCGTCAAGATATTGTTTCTCAATAAAGGTTTTTTTTGTTTTTTTCATATGTGTCTTTAAGGTACTCTGAACACATTTTATGTTTCCTGTTGCTGTTAATGTGATTGTCATTCACCATATTTTTACTGGCTTATTTCTAGTATATAGGAACTGCAATGGACACTGTGATGTGCTGCTCAGGCTCTCACTCTTGGCTTAGGCAAGCATTTCACCGACTCCTGGCTGTTGATGGATGACAGATTTAAGTTGACTTCCTCTCTGGGACTGCCTTTGGCAGAAAAGAGCTGCTGTGCTTAAGGGCTCACTTCTCCCAGGCACAGCCGATATCCAGTGACTAGTAGATTGTGGGTATTGAGATCCAAATCCCTCACTTCACAGCAGGGAAATGCTGAAGAACCATCCCAGCTCCAAGGCTCCCCATGAGAGTGGTTATGAGGTTCTTGTGGCAGTTGCATCACAATTCAATATTTCCCTCTCCTCCCCTAGAGGTATTGATCCTGAGAGTACTCATCAATAAATATCCTGCATGGAAGCCTTCATCTCAGAGCCTATTTTCCTAGGAACCAAACCTAAAGCAATTGTTGCCAGGAGTGATCTGAGGAGGAGGAAAACCGAACTAAAATGCAATTTTGAAACTGGATCACCCACTAACCCACTGGCAATGAGGACCCCATTTCTAGTGGTAGGTGACTTGCTGAAAACTACAGGCATGCTGTAGCAGTGCAATCATTAAAGCTTTTTATCAGCGACAACCTGGGATAGAACATCCTTGGAAGAAAATGCACTGGCAGGTGCAGTAGCTTAAGCTTTCAAGAGGTTCTGAAGAAGTACTAATTATAAGGACAATGAAATCCAATGGCTTCCTGAGTGGCACTGATGCAGTGGAGAAAGACAAGAAAAGTCTAAGGGTAATTAATCACTAATTGAAGGCTAAGTGTGAAAATCAGAGCACCTCCTTGGCAGCATGTAAAGAGGCTCTGATCCCTTGATCTCCTAGGGGAGGAGAAGGTTAAGGATCAAGCCCCAGACTTAATTATAAGAGTAGCAAAGCTCCAGAGAAAGTTGGATTCTCAGCCCTGGTAAGTCTCTTATGCCAGGGTTAGGGCCCTAATTGAGGAGGGGAACCCTGAGACTTGAGCTGGGTCATTTGGGTCAATGCACTTGAAAATCTTTACACTCCAGATTCCCCTGAACCCTTTGGGTCTATAGTCCGCAATTTCTTAAAAATGGTTCAGAGACTTCCACGCTGCAGAGCAACACACAGCCTCCCTCAAGTTCGATCCCCACCCAAACCCCTGCTGGGGTTTGTAACTTGACCTAGCATCAAGTCACAACACAGTCTGGCCAATGACATGCTGGGCAGGCAAAGGAAGGAGAGGGATTCTATTCCCACGATGCTGTGAAAAACCTAGCCAACTTCTACTGAGAGAAGCTGAAAGAGTGTATATGGGACTGGGTCCTGAGGATGCTGGAGCAAGAGTGGGTGTGGAATATAAAGTTGAGGGAGGGAGAGTTTATCAACATGGGAACACTCTCTCATAATATAGGATTTAATATCCTGGCCCAGGAAATGTTGCTTACATATGGTTAGGATTGCTCTGCAGATGAGAGAAAGAAAGAACCCACACTTAGTTAAGTACAAATGCCAAAGCTGCCATAGAAGATGGTAGGATGAGGAGTTTAGAAGCTTGGGAAGTTGGCATGCTAGAGTGGATATGGTATGTAGAGCACGAAAGCTCACCTGGTGGCAGTGTTCTGCAGGAGGGCCAAGAGGACACCCCACTTAGCAAAGCAATAAAGCAATAAGAAATGGGCCAGAGAGAAGGGCTGTCCTCTGTAAACCAGAGCTTAGGGAATGAGATGCTATTGCAGAACTGGGCTCACTGGTAATAAAGGAGATGATGATGATGATCACCCGGGTGGTGGCCCTTACTTGTCAGAAGCAAGGAAGGCACTGTCTTAGTTTGCTCATACTGTTATTACAAAAATACTATAGAGTGGGTGACTTAAACAACAAACATTTATTTCTCACAGTTATGGAGGCTGGACAGTCTAAGATCTAGGTGCTGCTGTCAGCACCCTCCATGTTTAGTAAGGGCCCGCCTTCTGGTTCATAGCTAACTGTCTTCTCTCTGTATCCTCACAGGTTGGAAAGAGGTGAGAGATCTCCCCAGGG
This sequence comes from Rhinopithecus bieti, assembly GCF_001698545.2. Lineage (NCBI taxonomy): Eukaryota > Metazoa > Chordata > Mammalia > Primates > Cercopithecidae > Rhinopithecus > Rhinopithecus bieti. The sequence goes on from NW_016809658.1 coordinate 834,410, forward strand.
TCTCTTTGATAAAGGCACTAATCCCATTCATGAGGTCCCCACCCTCATTTTCTAATAACCTCCTAAATGCCACACCTCCTAATACATCACATTAGGGATTGGGGTTCAATACATGAACTATGAGGGGACACAAATATTCAGTCCATTGCAGGCACAATCACTGTGATATGTTGCAAAGCCCAAGTGGCAGCCAGGAGTATCTGACTCATGAAGAGCTGGGTAGATGGCTGACACAATAAGGCATGGTAGGAGCAAAATAGGTGGACAGCCAAGAAGCGCATTGCTCAGTCTAAACCAAAGAAATCATGGGTAGATGATCAGGAGGCTAAGGACAGACACTGCAATAAGAAGGCATGATCCTTTGTCCAGTTTCTGAACCTCAGCTAGTTTTTAAATTCAGAACCATTGACTGAAGGAAAAGCTGGATACTTAAAAGAAAGGACTCTGCAATACCAAGGCAAGTATGCATACAAATAATTTCACTAATTCTTCTCCAAAGAGATCTGTAACCACTATTCTGGTAATCACACACTGGGAAAAGTAGAATAAAGCAACTTTTCAAGAACTGTTGAACACAGAAGCTGAATTGCTATCTGGGTACACAAGTGTCCTCATGGCTACCTGTTATAGTAGGAGCTTATAAGGGACAAGTAATCAATGGAGTCCTGGGTCCAACCTTGCTCACAACAGGTTCACTGGGTTCACAGAGCTACCCAGTGGAATTTCCTTGAACCCAAAATATGTAATTGGAGTATACATACTTGTTGGTTGGTAAAATCCTCCCATGGGCTTCTTAGCTTTTGAAGTAAGAGCTATTGTAGTTGGGAAAGCCAAGGTGAAAGTCTCTAAAACTGTGCTTTCCAAGCCAAAAATTGTAAATAAAATACACTTTCATGTTCTGGGGAAAATGGAAGAGATTGGTCCCACCTCCAAAGGCTTTATTGTGAACTAGGTTACAAGGGTGGTGGCCCCATTATATTCCTATTTAACTCACCAGTCCTATTTCCTTAAAAACAAAAAAGAGACAGATCCTAGAGGATGACAGTGGATAACATCAAACTTAGCTCCAATTGGTGTTCCTGTGTCAGGTGTAGTACCTTTTCTAGAGAGTAGACCAACACAGCCTTAAGTACATGGCCATTGAACTGGTGAATGCCGCATTTTACATTTTTATCAGGAAAAAGGATCAGAAACAGTTCTCTTTCACTACGGAACAGGCAACAGAATACATTTACCTGATTGCTCCTGGGCTATACTAACTCTCAAGGCATAGCCCAGGAGCAATCATACTATAATTTAAAGGGATTGGAATCTACTGGACATTGTAGATATTGATGACACCACATGTAATGGATAAGAGGAATAACAAGTAACAAGTATGTGGAAGCCTTCATCATATATATCTCCAGAGGAGGGAGGGGGTGGAAATAAATCTTATAAAGATTCAGGGACATGCCATATCACCAAAGGTTTTAGAGGTCCAAGGATACTGGGACATCCCTTTCAAAGTAAAGGACACATTACTGCATCTCACACCTCCAGTCAATAAGAAGGAAGCACAATGCTTACAGGCCAGGCTCTGAAAGCAGCATGTTCCATATTTGGAAATACTACCCTAACCTCCTACTGGGTGCCATGATAGCTACCAGGTTTAGGTGGGGTCTAGAGTGCAAAAGGGCTCTGCAAGTAGGACCAAGCTGTGCTGAAAGTAAGCCTGCCACTTGGCCCATATTACCTAGAAGACTCTGTGGTATAGAGGTATTGCTATGAGACAAGATGCCCTCTGGACTTGAGGAGAACCACAATGCAGACCCCAAGGGTGCTGTAGCAAAGTCATGCCACCAGTAGTGGAGAAGTGGCATCTTTCGAAAAACAGCTCCTATATGAGTGCTGGCTCCTGATATAGATACAGCATCTAACCATGCTGTATCTGGTCATTAGATACAGCATCTAATGACCACTTGACTGTAACTGCTTACCACGAATTAGGTCTTGTCAAACCTATCAAGTAATAAGGTCAGGCAGGTGGAGCAGCAACTCATCAAACAACCAGGGCCAGAGGCACAAACAAGCAGCACAAGCAGGTGCCCCAGGCCCCATTTCATTCAGTATTCTTACGCCAATGTCTCACCCTCAGCTCACATTTGTGGTGTGGGGAGGGTCTTTATGATTCCCTCATGTGACCAGAGGATAAAAAAGACAAAAGGCTGGGTTTGGATCACAGAGGTGTCTTCTCGATGTGTAGATGCAGGATGAAAGGGACCACTGCTACACAAAAGCCCCACTCAGAGGTGGCCTAGAAAGGCAATGGTATGAAAAATCCTCCCAAGAGGCAGAGCTTCAGAAGATACACTTGATAATGCACTTTGCATGGAATAAGAAGTGGCCTAAGGTGAAAACATATATGGACCCAAGAGCAATGGTGAGTGGCTTGTCTGGTGTGTCAGGAATCTGAAGAAGAGATCAGAAGAGTGTGGACAAGGACAGATGGAGAGGAGGCATAAGTTGAGTCTAGGAAAGTAAGTGTAAAATGTGAAGATCTTTACATCTCATGTTAACTAACCTACCAGAGAGTGTCTACCATAAAAGAGGAACTGAACAGCCAGGCAGGCAGGACGACTTGTCCAGTTGATGTTAACCAGGCCCTGCGTCAGTTACCTCAGTGCTGGTGCAATAGTGCAGGAACAGAGACAGGGATAGGGCTGTGCATGGGCCTGACAGCATACACTCCCAGTCACCAATACTCACCTAGCTTCTGCAGCCATTAAATGTCAAGCCTACCAGCAATAGAAATGAATGCTGAGCTTCTGAAACAGCACCATTCCTCAAAAAGACCAACCAATGATTACACTGCACCCCTTCCATCCTAGAAAAGCCAGTGATTCATCTTGATTGGAATTGAAACACACTCTGGGTATAGGTTTCCCTTTCTTGTCTGCAGGCCTCAGCCAGCACCACTACCCAAGAACAGAATATTTGATCCACTGACCCGGATTCCACAAGTATAACATTAGACCAAGGTACACACTTTACAGCAAAGGAAGTACCACAGTGAGTGCATGGTCATTAGATTCACCAGACCTGTCACATACTGCATCGCCAGAAGTTGTTGGCCTGACAGAGCAGCAGAGTGGCCTTTTGGATGTTCAATGGAGGGGCCAGTGTGGAGATGATACTCTGAGGAAGGCAGCCTCTCCAGAATGTAATAGGTTCTCTAAATTGATGAACATTGCACAGTGCTGAATCTCCATAGATAAAATATGTGAGTTTTTTAAAAAATGATCAGAAATAGGAGTCACATTATTTATCATCATCGCAGTGACTCACTTATGGAAATTTGTGATTTCTTTCCCTGGAACCCTAAGCTCTGTAGGTTTAGAGGCAGTAGACCCCAGAGGAGGAAAGCTTCCATCAGGTGACACAGCAAGATCTCATTAAACTATAAGCTATGACTTCCATCTGTTTACTTCAGGATCCTTGTGCCAAGGCACCAGTAGGCAATTCATGGAGTCACTAGGGTAGCTGAGCCAATCATCATGAGTAAGTAGGGCTGCTGGTATGCATGGGCCAGAGAAGAATGTTTAGAAATCAGGTGATGCACTGGACCATCTCGTGGTACAACCTTGTACAATTTTGACAGTAAATGAACAAACACACAGTTATTGCCTGAGAAGCACATGACAGCCTGGGGCTTTGGTCATCCAAGCGTGTGGGTCTCAGTCATCCCACCAGCTAAGCTACCTGTACTACAAGAGTTGCTATACCAGGCTAAGAGGAAGCTAGAGTGGACGAAAGATGAGAAAGACAGTGAATATCAGTTGTAATCTGGAGACCAACGGCAGAAGTAAGGCCTGTCATTCATTCCACTTACCTTCTTCTTCTAAGTCTCTTCTTTCTTTTTCATTAAATTATTCTTTTATATTGATTGATTTCTTTTCTTTTTTATGCTTTTAATATTACACTGTTTGTGTTTGTTGTTGTTTTTCATTAAAAAATGACCAGAAATAGGAGTCACATTATTTATCATCATCGCAGTGACTCACTTATGGAAATTTGTGATTTTCATTAAAAAATGACCAGAAATAGGAGTCACATTGCTCTGCCACCCAGGCTAGAGTGCAGTGGCATAATCTCAGCTCACTACAACCTCAGCCTTCTGAGTTCAAGTGATTCTCATGCCTCAGCCTCCTCCTGTATAGCTGGGATTACATGCATGTGCCACCATGCCCAGCTAATATTTTGTGTGTGTTTAGTAGAGACAGGGTTTCACCATGTTGACCAGGCTGGTCTCAAACTCCTAGCCTCAAGTGATCTGCCCTCCTCAGCCTCCCGAAGTGCTAGAATTACAGGCATGAGCCACTGTGCCCGACCCATTTTTATTTCTTGAACTAAATGTTTAGCTTGATTATTTTAGTCTTTCTTCTCCTAATCAAAACATTTACGATAAATTTTTCTTTTATTATACCTTTAGCTACATCCCATCAGTTTTTGTGTGTGGTGTTCCCATTTCATATATCTCTAAATAGTCTAGAGTTTTAATTTTTTATTTGAACTGAGATTTACGGGTGCTTAACTTCATTTTTTTAAATTTAACTAAAATTTCTCTTGAACAAAATTTGATTGTTTTACAGACTTTATTTCCCAAATGTTTATATAGATTCAGCAATCTGGTATCTTTGCTTTCCATAACCAAAACACGTGGCTTACTGGCACATTACTAAGCATAAATTATTTCTTAGCTTCCAGTTTTACATTTTACCTTTTGGATTACCTTCGTTCCAGTTATGACCCACTTTTCCACCTTAAATAAAAAAAAAAAAAAAAAAAAAAAAAAAAAAACCCAAAACGTCCTAGCAGGTAGAGAAGCCACCCTTCAAATTGCTACAGCCCAACTTCCCATTCATATTGCCAAGTTCAAACCTCAAAGCAAGCTGCTTTACTGGAACTGTTACCACAAGTAAATCCTCCTAAACAAAGTCATAGTGTTTTCTATACTTACTCTTTCATTTATGAATAGAATGAACAGAGCCTCTGACCCTAACCTGCTCTGTTAAAGCCCAACACATTCTTCCAGCAGTCCTTTTCTCCTGACAGAACCTCCACACCAAATTCAATTTGTCTGTGGCTCTGAACTTCACATTGAACTCCCTGCCTGCAGAATATGGTATACTATAAATAGCATCCATTCACTAAATTCATAATTATGGTTCCCACGCTATATTGTTTTTCCCTGAGTAGCTACTTTTTGCCTCAAGAGGGAGACCAAAGACTCAGGTCCAGTATGTGCCCCAAAGGTTTATTCCTGTTGCTTCTTCCCTGCTCAGGAGCTGCACGTTGCTTTTCTTTTCCTGAAAACTCAGAAAAACAAGCAATGCCTCCGTGTTTTTGCTTTCTTCTTCTGCCTGTGCTCCCTATGTCCTTCCCATTTTGCACCATGCCATAATTTTAAAACATTTTATCTTCAAAGACCCAGTATGAATGACCACTAGGACTCCCTCTTTGCCACAGAAAAAAAACAGATGACGAAATCTTAGGGATACAGCTACATTCCCGCAGTAGTGCTTTTTAATTCTCTGAGTAGGAGGACAAGTTGAACCCATCCCAGTCCCCATAAGCCCAAGCTGGATGCATGGAAGGAGCATGCAGAGCCCAGCTGAGAGCCACATTAAAATGCCAAGACCAGAGCACAGAAGCCGAGCCAATGGCCACATGAACTGGGCTGAAATGGAAGCAAGTTGGGCAAGACTGGCCACTGATTACATTGGGTACCTCCTGCTTCCCTTTGCTGATCGTGAGAGTATGGTATGTGTATATGGTGGGTTCACTTACAGAGATATTGTTGATGCAAACACATGCATCCTCCTGTTAATTTTCTGTTTGTGCCAGATTCTGCATGCCTTATACTCACACACTGCATTCCCCAGCTGCTTCCATTTCCTGAGGTCTTCCATTTTTACCACTGCGATATCTTATTATTTTCCAGCCACATACTTGGAGGTTCTGTTGTACAGCTTTGTCTCAACATGTACTGCGCCTTCATAGGTAAAGCTCAACTTATCTTTACAAAAGTCAGGTAAAACATGCAGAGCAGATGTTTTGTCCATCTTACAGATAAGGAAACAGAGGCATTAAGAGGTTAAGTGACTTGTCCGAAACAGGTTAGTAGCAGGACACCATCTGAGCTAGAATTTGGATCTCCTAACTTCTGCTGCAATTATAGTCACCTGAGAATTAAACTGATGTGTAGGATTGTATTCACCCGCAATGAGCAGCTTCAGTGCTATCTAGCCTTCTGTGCCTACACAGTAATATGGCCCAAGCATGAACTCACCACCCTCTCAAATCAGAGGTGCATATTCTGTAGTCAGACATCCTCAAGTCACCAGTATACTCCCTTATCACGCTCAGATGACTGTTCTTAGTTTCACAATATTTTACCTTCAACCAGCAATATAACCCAGTCCTGCAACCTGGAACTGCTGTCATTCCTCAGTAGATTTTCTCGTCTAAATATTAAATGTGCAAAGTTCTCTAAATCTTGGAGATGAGAGTTACCCAAGTCCCTAGGAGCAGCAGCCTTTCTCTCTCCTCTATGTTCAACCACATGGGCTCCTAATTTTCTCTGATATTAACTAGGTAATTTCCATGGTGCTGTGTAATTGGCAGCAATTTCATTTAGAAAGGGAAGAAGTTGTTTCCGAAGTCAAAGCTATAAGGAGAAAGACAAAAAAAAAAAAAAAAAAAAAAAAAAAAAAGTAAGTCTTTGTGTTTAATTTCTCTTCTGTTTGAGCAACATTTTGTGACTATGCCTATACACAGCCCATACACTGTGGCAGGACTACCCTGTAAATGAAATGTAAATTCTTACCATATGCCTTTCTGCATGATTCCTAATATCTGCATACTTCCTAATATGTGCATACTTCCTAATATGTCAGACCATTTAGGTTCCTTCTGCCACAGCACAACTTCTGGCCTCAGTGATGCATGGAGAACTTCTGAATAACACACTCATGGCTGTTGTTTATAGCTGCTAACAACCATTCACTTTCTGCCAGTTCTGAGGGATATATGGATCAAGGGGGCTCCCAGCTTTAGAAGGTTCTTGGGAGAATCCACTCCAGGCCAGTCCACCTGATGGATTGATCCTAAAGTCACCTGCTAAGGTTCTATGAGAAGAGAACAACACAACAAAGCTTTTATTCAAAAAGTGTTTGGAACGAATATGCCATTCTTTAGAAACTTATCAGCAATAGAGAAAATCATGCTTTAGAAATGTGAAAATTATGTGTTACAGAAATCAAAGTGAAAATAACCTTTCTGCTTGTACCCACAGCCACATACACTCATAATCACATAGTCACACAGAGGCTCCAGTCTTTCTCCAACACAGCCCATTCTATACATCTATATCACAGCTATTTATCTGTGATACTTCTCAAAGTCATGTTCTTCATATTGCCCTGTAAGTTATCAGAAATCCCATTGCCTGGAGAGTAGAAGTTTGAAATTCCCAGCAAAAGGGCTGCCATGCTCTCCTCCCATGCCTTCCTATTTGACCATTGAACTCTTACCTGCTGAGCCCAACATTAGTCTGACACTTCCAAAACACAGTACTACAGACAAATACTACCATTAGTTGCCAAGGTAGTAGAAATGTGCTTGCCATCTCTAGTTGAAATTAAATGTTCACACTTTGTTCACATTCAAGGCTTAGTCCTTGACTTACCACTAATATGTTAATTCATTCATTCATTCATTCAATATTCATTGAGCTCCTATTATATACTGAGCACTATGCTTGATACTGAAAATACAGAGGTAAACAGATGCCACTGTCAACATGTCTAGTCTATCTAGCTCCATGAGCATGAACCAAATAAAAACTTTTAACAGGCTTCCTGGCCAAGCCCTGTGTCTCTTGGACCACTACTACAGTATGACCCACTAGAACTTGCCTTTTGCTTTCAAGCATAGTATTTCTCATTTCATGTATCATGCTATCTACTTGTGACCTAGGTTTATCATGTTTCTCCAAATACTTTACAAGCAGCAGCCATACTTTCTACTGTTTTTTACTTCTTTATTGTCTTGGACAGCAAGATATACAGAGTAGGAATTTAAAATTATTGATAAAATGATGTAAATCCATCATCTATGAACAAGTTAGAAAATCCTGACACATGTAGTCTCAAATCAACAGCTTATTTAATTAAATACCCTCATCTGGCATCTTTAACACTTGAAAATCATAGTGTTAAAAGACTCAGATGAAAACAGGCAACCATGATTCACTTCTAAATCAGGTCTCATAAGCATCAGATTGCTGACTCTTAATGAATATTATCCAGTCAATAAATTAAGTACATGATATTTAATGTCTATTATTATTATGAGATAAAAATTAGAGCTTTCTTTCGTTCATTAGGATCAAGCTTGCAGTTCTCTGAAGAACAATCATGAGTTAGTTAGCTTAAATTTTTTTTCTAAAATAAAATGTTCCTACTATGTCCCAGACATTATGCTAAATGCCAAGTATACAATAAAGAGACATAGTAGGTCACAATTTAGTTGGAGAGGTAGAAATATAAACAAACTCTGCTTTGCAATGCTAAAAGTAGAAATATTACAAAGTACAGTAATGATTTAAAAAAGAGAGAGAGGAAATCCACTCTATTTAAGAAGATAATGGAACAGGATCTTGAGGAGTTAAAAGGTCAACAGAGGGGGAAATATTACATGTTTGAAAAACTGCAAGTAGCTTTATATAATTGGAGAGCAGAAGGTGAATGGGTAGTGGCTGAAGATGAAATGAGAAAGTTCACTTTTTGAAAGGTCTTGTGTGGCGAGGTAAAAAGCTGGACTTTGGCTCTGTAGTTAAGGGAGCCATCAAAGGGTTTAATGAGAAAAGTGGCATGAACTCCATAAGGGCAGATAGGGATCAAGTCTGCTTAATTCACCACTGTGTATTTTGTGCCTTGTGCACAGTGGGTGTTCAACAGTATGAACTGAACAAATGAATTAATCTGTTGGTGTTTTGGGATGATCACTCTAAGCATAAGTAAGCATAAGAGGAACAAATTGAAGCCAGGGAATCCAGTAGGAAACCATATCAGGTGAAGGTGGGAAGGGAGAGATGGGTTTGATTTGAGAGTGGGGATATAGGCAGGTAACCATGTTTGGGAGGGAGAAGTTGATGAATATAGGTTTGGGCGTTTTTATTGGAAATTCTTTAATGACAATCAAGTAGAGAGGCCCATTAGACATTTTGATAGAAAAGCAGTAAAGGACAGACTCAATCTATAAATATGGGTGTCATCAGATAAATTATGTGGGCTGAAAAGGCTGCCAAGACCAGACCCAGAAGCACACCAGACTATGAAGGCTGAGGACAGGGCAAGAAGGATGCTGAGGAAAGCCAGAGAGGTGGATGAAGAATTGAAAAACCATTGGGTCAAGATACCTAAAGGAGCAGAAATTTAACTGTTTAGAAAATACAAGACATAAACCTTTTCATTTGAACAAATTCTCTGGATTAAACAATCCAAAATATCTGTTATAGGTGTACCTTCAAGGAATAAAAAATTTTACAGAGACTGTCCTGACCTTGTAGGACCTTAAGTCTTGGGGAGATGTACATGTTAATAGACATGATACACAGGCATCTTATTTCTCACCAACAGTGAGTAATGACTGTGGGTTGATTACATACAAAGTATTCGAGTTAATGACAGAAATGAACAAAACACTGGCAACGAATTGGCATTAGTGTTTTGTCCTTTTAGCCTTTAAATTATATGTGGTTCGATCCCCTTAGAGGGATGTAAAGTCAGAGGGGGCACTGTCTCTTTGAAAGCATACACTGCAGTTTGTTTCTGGAATGTGGCCAGGACCAAATGGAACATTTACCAAAGGCAGCTGAAAGCAATATAACTGGAAGGACAGTCTGAACTGTGGTCAAAGAAGGGAGGAAAGGGCCCAAACTGGAGCAGCAGCACCAGACAATTAGGCCAAAAGGATGAAGTAAGGCCACCCACAGAAAACCCAGTCATGGGTTTAGAAACAGGTTGGGAAGTTGAATACAAAGTGGGACAGGGCAGGGGTTCAGAGGAAGGCAGAAGGTCAGAGACAGTCTGGATGTGGAGGCAGATTCATGGCTCAGGAATATGCCTGACAACCTAAAGCAAGCTTATCCAACCCACGGCCCATGGGCCGCATGTGGCCCAGGGTGGCTTTGAATGCAGCCCAACACAAATTTGTAAATTTTCTTAAAACATTATGAGATTTTTTTATGTGAGTTTTTCTTTTAGCTCATCAGCTATTGTTAGTGTTAGTGTATTTTATGTGTGGTCCAAGACAATTCTTCTTCCAATGTGGTTCAGGGAAGCCAAAAGATTGGACACTCCTGACCTAAAGAATTCTCAGGCTTGGATCAATGACCTGAAACACATCAGCTTCTGCGGTTCCAGAAATGGCAAGGTCTCAATGAAATGAGACATCTCTACGTTTGACAGGCAACTGACTCCCACTGAGTGGCAGCATCCCATTTTCCCCCTTTGGAGTCTCACATTGGCCTGGGATTGCTACTGATTGTGGCCAGGGGTGGTCTGTTTCCCTTTGTCTCCTAGGCTGCAACCACTGTCAAAGACTAGGTATCGATGATGTATTTGTTAATGTCTAATGGGATATTGAGTGATAGGTGTTGCTCAATACAATTATATAAGTAAATTAATGAAATATGCCAACACATATCACAGCAGCTGAAAATGGGTTTCACTTGCAAATGTATCATATTAAAAGGGAGGGTATGGAAAACTCTGCATGGTTTTTCCCTTCTATTCTTTTCATTTACCTTTAATTTTTTTCCCCTTGCAGGTTAAAGCTGACTCTACATCCTAAGGGACCAACACAAGCCATCAAGTTAAATGATGTCCCTGATAGCTCTGTGGATCAATAGTTATATAGGACTATTCCTCATCTGAGCTCTGTCAGGGACCAAATTATACACCGTACATGAAAACCACCTCCTGGATTTACAGCCCTTGTACCCCCAGCCATGGCAGGTGGCTTATTGCCCTGCTTTTATTTCCTTTAAGCTTTAAATAAGCCTTTGCTACTGATTTTTTAACATTTTCAAAGTGGCAGAGCAGCAATTAGCCAAATTCTCCTCCCTTCCGCAAAACTCCAATGATTTCCTTGACTTCCATAGAAACTCTTTAATGTCCTGTTTTTCTCACTAGGTTTGAGAAAATTTCTAGTTAAAAGACACACATTGGCAAAGATATTGCAATATCATGAAGAAGTAGACAAAAACTGGGCCATTTACAGTGCTTTTGATGCCCCTCAGATAATCCACTAGTATCTGGACCACCCACATTTATGGTAAGTGGCTAGTGAATGGAAAGTTCTAGTTCTATTTTTGATACCCAGGTGCTGGGTAAATCACCTCATTTCTCTGTGTCTTCGTTCTTCTCTCTCTTAAATGGGAATTATTCCATGTCCATACATTAGCTAATAGAGAGAATATTAACCTAAATCAAATAGAGTACACATGAAGACATTTCATATGCTTGGGAGTGAAGGCATCCTATAAATTCTGGGTTCTATTATTATTTCATATTTCTGTACTTCAGATTGAGCTGGTCTCATGAATCACTTTATAACAAAGTGGACATGAACTATATTGAACTGCTTTTTAGCATCCTATCTCCCAATTGTCTCAGATGTCTGGAATTATAGCCCTTTGAATTAACGCATGAAGCATGGCTTTAAAGTATGGAGGCTGACTCTTATCTGTGGTTAAGAGACAACATGGCATGACTTTCTCATCAGTGTCCAAGACCAGAAGGCTCATGGAGGTCAGCGTGGTGGCCAGAGCGATGAGTTACCTTACTTCTATGATCTTCAAATTTGTCTCAGTTTGATCCATCTTTCTTTTCTTATCTTCTTGTATATGTTCTTGGGACACTTCTGCATATTGAATAGCAATAATATCTACTGCTTTAATCATTTAAAAAATAAATAAACAAAAGATCTTGTGTTCTGTTGATCCAAATATGTAAATATGGTTTCAACATATAATTTCTCCATGCCTCATGCTATTGTAAATATTGTTTTATGGTCTAGTGCCCTGTTATCCATTTACCATCCCAGTTAAAAATCTGTCTCATACAGCTTTAGCTGTACACTTTAACAATAAGAAAAAGTGATGCACTTCTCAATTTCAAGCATAGTTCTCATTAGCTACTGTACTCCTGTATCCAAGTATATCAACCCAATGTTTTATACACCATCCTATTCTGAGTTCCCATAATTGCATTATGGCCTGTCATTTTTAGCTCATCTTAACCAGTGTTTATTTAGCTAATTGAAAACATTTGAATACCTTCTGTAAGCCTGACTCAGCTATAAAATTGTGGGAAAATGGTGAGTGCTGCTTTTGTATTTCCAGGTCCAGACCATAGTTTTGTGGTGATGTGTACAGGTCTATGTCTAAATGCTTGAATTTAATAAGCATTCAATTTGGCAATCTGTGTAGAAAACAAATTGCAGACTTTCGTTTACTCTCCTGCCTGTAGGACAGAAGATCCTTGCCATTTTTAGTCACAGAGAGTCATACCTTTTCCCCAGGAATCTCTGGAATTGCTTGGGGACCTTTGGCCTCCCTTGTACTGGTAGTGACAGGAGGCAGACAAATCTTAGGCAGACAGGAGCAAGTCCCTGGTGAAACCCAACCTTCAAGCCTAAGACAGTTTAAAGCCTGAAAACCAAGCTACAAGTCAAATCCATGGACCAGATTGAGAACCTCTTTTCTGGTTTGGCACGGTTTCCTCTGACTGGTCCCCACCCTTCACCTGTTTTACATATACCTACCCTTCCCTAATTGGTTTTTACAGTGTCATGCCCACCTTTGAGTGGTGCCTTGTTTTAACCTCTTTTCCATACTCAAAAACCAATCAGTACACACTCCCAATTCTAACCCTATAAAAGCCCTGGACCCAGCTACATTGAGAGAGAAGTCACCTGACATCGAGTAGGGGACCACCCTCATGTCCTTCCCCTGAGAACTGTTCTTCACTCAATAAAATTATTCTCTGCCCTCCTCACCCTTTAATTGTCAGTGTACCCTCATTCTTCTTGGACACAGGACAAGAGCTTGGGATCCACCAAAATGTGGATATAGAGAAGGCTATAGTACCATAGCCCTTTGCCACAGGGCAGGGCTGTTAACATGCCACCATCCTTTGGGTTGTGGATGATGGGACTAAAAGAGCTAATTAGCATGCTGTCACACTCTCTCTGGGGCTTCAGGGTCATGGGCACTCCTGCTGGGCACCACCACAGTCCCCTCTTCTGGACACCAGAGTCTACTTCAAGAGTGGCTTGCAACATGCTTGGTCTGGTCACAAGAACTGCTTGTGACCAGAGCCTGCTCCTATACCAGCACTTGGAACAGCCAGCCAGACTCCACACTCCCTCACTCACACAACCCCTCTTGCTGGGGGCTGAGTACATAGTTGCAGCAGCCGTGGGATCCATGCTGGAATGCAGGCCAGGGACAGCCCATTGGGCCTAGTGGACAGGGAGTCTCCTGTGGCAAACCCAGGCCTGAGCAAAGGCCTGGGCAAGGGTGTCGCCAGCTGGGGGTCTCCAGCTGACAAGTGACCAAGGAAACTCCTGTGTCAGTAATACCCAGTGAGAATTGGCACACAGAAACACGTTCCCACATTTTGTTCCTTGCCCCTCTCTCTCCCTCTCTGTATCATTATGAAACTTAAGTGAAGTAATAGAAAAATAACTAGCATATAGACTTTTCTAGAATTTAAGGTGCCTTTCATATAAAGAGCTTTGATATTTTCCCTGTTATTAATAATAAAATAAATAAATGTTTCATTCAATTTTCTTTTATTTGTGGGTGGCTCGCTCTTCTGAAACACTAGTATCTCAAATGTTGATGAGTTCCTCATTTTCCCTCTGAGCTCAAAAGATTTGAATTTCCTGACTACAATCTAGCCAACAGACTAGAGTATCATTTAGATTTTATCGTTTGGATTAACTTGCATTTACTGATACCCCACTTCAACTGTACATCACCTGTAAGTTTCTTATTCCATTTAATAGCTATAGCATTGTGCTTTCTAGCTGGCAGAGAACTCAAAGTTGCCCATGCACACCAAATGGCTTATGAAGTTATATTGGTCCTGATGTCTGCTCTTAAACCCAAAGTCAGTGCTATTTAGTTTTCTCCTTTATGGATTCAGTCTACAAGCAGAATTATAATAGACCATGCAAGTCTCTCTGAAATAGTCACTCGTTTAGGACGATAACCTTTAATTTGAAGGTACCTCCCCCAGCTGAAAGCTGTAATAATGGTTCATTCCACTTGGCAACAAAACAAAGAACTGGAGAATTTAAAACTGACAGATCCTCTAAGAAGTGTGAGTGACATTAAATTTACATTCTATTACATGACTGGGTGACACATCTCATCACCTATTCTGACTTTGGGGCCTTATTAATAGCCAATTTGCACACAAACAATGGGCATGATGACCCAAATCAATTATAACTATGATGGAAAATTCTCCCCAGGAAAATGACAAAATCCATCAACACCCAGGTTGTGCAGATATGGCAAGCTGTGAAGGGCCTGACCTGGACGTGCCACGTCCTAATTTCTGAAGATTAATCCAGCTGGTCTGGCAAACTGAGGTATATGCCCTTCCTCACTGCTCTACAAACATCCTCCTCTCCCAGCAACAGCCTGGTTATTGAAGGGAATGACTTTCTCAAATGAAGAAATCCAAACCAGTGGTTGGGGAGGGGGGTGGTTCTAATACTTTAAAATTAACCATGGAAAGGCCATGGTGGTGGCAGAGCACAACAGCAAGACCATTTGGTTGCATTTTTAATGGTTAAAGCCAGCCATTTGGTTTCTATATGACTGGCTCCAGTGTTGATCTTTCAATTGGCTCTGAATTCAGGCAAGGAGGAGAGAGGTGTTATTTATCAGGATCTTCAAACCAAACATCTTCATTAGGTAGCCATGTGACTTCAGGCAACCTTAGCTGATATAACAGACAAATCCCAAAATTTCACTGGCTTAAAACCTTAAACTCATATAATAGTTCAATTTAGCATTCCTGGTTGGGTGACTGGCCTCGAATAAGTGAATCAAGGGCCCAGGCTCCTTCTGTGTTCAGGTTCTATTATATTCAGCATGTGCTTTCAAACGATTGTGAAAGTCAATGTCATTCTATCAAGCCAAAATGAGAAGGGAGCTGGGAAGATGCATATAGGGGGATTTTATGGGCCAGGCCTGGAAGTAGTGCATACTGCTTCTTCTCACATTTCTCTGGCTAGAACACAGTTACATGGCCACAAAAGGGAAATGTATTTGACTGTATGCTCAGTAGGCGGAGGAAATGGGTTGGGTGAGCATCTATCAGTCTCTGCTATGGTGGCAGCTAGGAAAACAAAAAGCCAGTTGATTAGGTTTCAGATAATTGCCAGCACACTTACATTAGGATGGAGATACCTCAAGAATGGTAGGTATAAGAATCCTCCAGGAACAACGGGGGAGGAGCAAGATGGCCGAATAGGAACAGCTCCAGTCTCCAACTCC
>NW_016809658.1:855007-885436 GCF_001698545.2 Rhinopithecus bieti
AAAAAAAAAAAAAAATCCTCCAAATAATCTTCTCTATATGGCAAAAAAAAAAAAAACTTGTTATTAGACAACTCATCAAATGGTAGAGAGATTTGCTAAAAGCAAACCTTGGGATTAGAATCATCTACCACAGTACAAATTTCTCTACTCAGCCAGACTTTGAATTTCATCTGCAAAAAGAGCCCTTTTACATACATTGTCTGATTTTAATCTGATTCAAACCTTATAATAACCCAAAGATGCTGGTACCATTGGCATCTCCATGTTAAAGATGACAAACAGTAGACTTTGTGGGGGGAAAAAAAAAGTATTTTAGGAACATCACATTGAAGGGCCTATATTTGACTCCTGTTATTCCTGACTCCTAAATTTAAGCTCTGAAAAAAGCATCATATATAACTAGCAATGATGAGACAGCAGTACACTAATATAATAGTAGGTTTCTGCGTGATATATATTGATGTTGTTGAATGGAGACAGTCTTTCAAGAATAAAGTTATAGCTCAGTTCATCCACATGTACTCCCAGACCCTGTCACTTTTGGATAACCACAGTCACAGTCCCAAATGGTTTTGATTGGCTTTGCTGTTTTTGACCTATTTGGGGATCTGGTTGTTACCTCCTTGTCCAAATTCTAACATCTTTTGTATTTATTACTCATTACCTAATTTTTCTGACATGTGAGGAAATCTGAGCCCCAAATGTCTGCCAATGATTTGTGATGGCAGGTAAGCATATTAGCAGGCTATATTTAATGCAATTTGAAATTTCATTGTCTTTCAGTAAAAGGCAGCTGTTTCCAGATGTCATGAATCAACCTTTATGTCTGACTGACATGGCGTTTGCAGGGAACATCTTGCATTACT
Source organism: Rhinopithecus bieti (assembly GCF_001698545.2). Taxonomy (NCBI): domain Eukaryota; kingdom Metazoa; phylum Chordata; class Mammalia; order Primates; family Cercopithecidae; genus Rhinopithecus; species Rhinopithecus bieti. The sequence continues at coordinate 855,874 of NW_016809658.1, forward strand.
GTCATATGTTATTGGGAGCTCTTGGACTATATTATTTGCAAGTCAGAACCTGCAACTTTCTAGTGAAGTGTTATTTAGATTGCTTCAGTAACCTTCTGTTAAGATGACAATAGGTTGACAATTCCATGGTTCATCTGCCCAGATGATTCTCTCACAACCACGATGCTGTAGCCATTAGATATTAGGAACTTGACAAACATTTGCCAACAATTCAATCACACATCATATTTGAGTTACACTCTTGGTGAGATCTAATTGGTGTTATTGTCAAGCCCAAGAACATATTAGTTGGTTTTCCTGGAATTACTTATCTTAATTTTGCAAATCCTGAATTTCCTTCTATTTCTGTAATGTTTTGAGTACTGACTTAATTTTTGTGTGCATTTGTCAATTATTCCCATCAACTTATCTTCACTTAAGTCACTCAATGTAAGATATGAATTAGCTGAGCAATTTTACTGTTTAGTCTGTAAGATCTGTGGTTATTTTTATACCACATAAGCCTTCCAAGGCTTTTGGTGGCTTTCCCAATTTTCCATCCATTTGTTTTTACCCTATTCACCCATTTACTCCTATAATGCAAGTTAATGTAAGTCACTTTTCCTACTGCTCTAATAATCTAATAGTAAATGCTTTATGCATATTATTTTATACCTGCCATGTCATTTGTCTATAGAAGTAATGCATATTATTATTATAGCTTTATTACTGTAGAGTAGGAAATTTGGGGAGCATGATGTCTTTAAGTAGGTCAGAGTATGAAAAATATTCAAGGCCACAATGAGTATAATTCTTGCAAACAAGTGTTAGGTGCCATGATTTTCAGAAACAATCAGTTTAGTTACATTTTTGTACCTTTCCTTCTTTTCTTTTTTGAGACAGAGTCTCGCTCTGTCACCCAGGCTAGAGTGCAGTGGCGCAATCTTGGCTCACTGCAACCTCCACCTCCCAGGTTCAAGCGATTCTCCTGCCTCAGCCTCCTGAGTAGCTGGGACTACAGGCACGTACCACCACCCCAGGCTAATTTTTTGTATTTTTAGTATGTATTTTAGTATTTTTCACCATGTTAGCTAGAATGGTCTCAATCTCCTGACCTCGTGATCTGCCCGCCTCGGCTTCCCAAAGTGCTGGGATTACAGGTGTGAGCCACTGTGCCCAGTCTCATTCCTTTTTTCAAGCTGTACAATACCCTTGACCCTTCTCCACTTTTTCATTCATTGTTCCCAGATCTGAGCTCTCACATTTGATAGTATATCCATTTCTGACTCAATAACTAGGCTTCCCTTTACCATGATCACCTTCAGATTCACCACATTTTACTCACTTAGCCTGGCTGTCAGCTCAAGATACGTGGTAATAAAATGTGGCTACCCTGCAGGTCTGCATATGGTCACTTCAATTCCCAGTAGAGAGGTATCCAAATAACTGTGCATCTACTGGGTCTCCTTTAATACTCTGTCAGCAATCCCACTCAAGTAGATGACTGACTTCGTCTGCCAGAATGCTTGGGACAGTCACAGTTCACCGGGCTTCAGTGCTTTTTAAATCTCTGGTTCCAGACCATCAGGCCCATTCGGCCACTTGCAACTCTTTCCAGCATCTAAGGCCATTTCTGAGTGAAAGGTTTATCCATCTCCCTCTAGACTCACCTCTAATTCTCCTTTTCCCTGACAATGTGGCTACCGGCCCCATGAGGAGCTCCTAAGACCTTTGTGGGGTCTCCGAGCTCTGTGAAGTGACTGTGGCACAGCTTGCCTCTCATGCACAAGGACACTGAGCTGGGTTTTAAGAGGCTTCTAATTAGTATAATTACTTTATTTTGATTGCTGAGGTTAACAACATGGGCAATGCCCAAGTATATTATCATCATCAATTGATGAGCTGAAATTTTAAAAATCTGATTATATGACATATGTTCAACCATATCACCCTCTGTGCTGCTGTTGGGGAATTACTAATGCCCTTAAGATGCTTAAATAATTTTGCCCATGATGCTATGCCAGGTGTGAGCAAACCTAAAGAAATGAACTCCCTGAATGCTTTGCTGTGTGGGGTGTGTTTGTTTTTGCATGGGTGTCTATTTTTAAATGCTATCTAAGACAGCAGGAAACTCATCATTCAGTTGATCGGGAGTATGTCAGCAGAGTTCACAATATCTTTGTGAGAAAGACATTAGAGTTAATTCTTGACACCTAAAATGTAAATACTGGTTGAGTATTTCTTATCCAGTATTCCTTATTCCTTCTGCTTGGGACCAGAAGTGTACTGAATTTCAGATTTTTGCGTATTTGGGAATTTTTGTATATACATAATGAGATACCTTGGGGATGGACCTACATCTAAACATGAAATTTATTTAGGTTTCATATACATTATACACATAGCCTAAAGGTAATTTTAAGTACTATTTTTAGTAATTTTGTGCAAGAAACAAAGTTTTGACTGTGACCCATCACATGAGGCCAGATGTGGAATTTTATACTATTGGCATCATGTCAGTGCTCAAACATTTTCAGATTTCAGGTTTTTGAACGAGGGATATCCAACCTGTACTACTTGGAGAGGTAGACTTTCAGTCATTCACATCTTAGCCTTAGGTAGTTATAAAAGTTTGCTGGATTTCTTACACCTACTTCAGATAAGCGTGGGAAGGTCAGGAGATGGAGCTACAGATGAACAGGTCTCATAACCATCTGATCTTCAAAAATTAAGACCTTTCTTCAGAGAGGCCCAGGAGCTCAGAATCCTGGTTTCAGCTAGCCACATCACCCCACAAGTGGTCTAGAAATCTATACACACAGAGGACAATGGCGAGAACATTTATCCTTTGCTAGCAGCTGATGCTTTGGCCCCAAACCATAAGGTAGATCTCTAACCCTAGTTAGCTCTGCTGCCTGTCAGAACTCCTCTTTGCTAGACTGAGAAGGTTGAAGTGGCTTGATTTCCCTTAACATTATTTTAGCTTTCACTTAGCTTTTTAAAGGAAGTGGGAAGAGGACTACCTCTTTCATCATGGAAAAAGGGTACTTCTTACCTCTGGCCTCCTGAAGGGCAAAGCTTATAAAGAAAGAGTAGGCAACACAGTGGGAGAGAGAGAGAAATAGACAGATTCTACAAGTCTAGGACTCTCTACGCGTAGCCAAGCATGGCCAAGTCTCCACACAGCCCCTGCCTTGTTCCTCTAGGTCCTTGGAAGGAGTTGTATCTGGAAAGACTAAGGGGGTGGTTGCCACAAAATGGGTTTATTTACCCCATTCTAGATAAGAATCTATATCTTAGAAAATGAGACCCAGTGAATGCCTTCAAGCCTGACCATCTATGCACAGTCAAATTCTTCCTCCTTGGAGATGGAATCAAAGTGTGGCTGGGGGAGCAAGGAGCCTCCCTTGCAGACAATTAACTAAAATAATTGACAGGGCTTCAATGGAAGTGTGGAGGAATGAGGAGTCAAGCCATTCTGGATGTGATGCCTTTAAGGGGAAATAGGCCAAATGGACACATAGTGTAACCAGGAGGCAACCTGAATGCTCAGGGCATGAGGAAAACAGGATCAAGGAGTCATAAAGGAGCACAGGAAATGGTTGTGAGAGAGCCAAAGACTTATTTTCAGACTTGCTTAGAGCAGCCTAATGTCTGAAGGTCTCTTAACATCAACAGCTGTGTCACCAAGGTAGACAACCCTGCTCTCCAGTGATGACCCCTCAGTCAGCTCTCTTACAGAGACGTCCACCCACACCAGAGCCTCTAAGCCAAGAACCAACTCTTCAAATTGCTTCTCAGGCCAATTTAAATTATGGCATTTTATTTCACAGCCCCAACCTATACAAATCAGAGGGTGCTGAGAAGATCTGAAGAAAACTCAGAAGATAGCTGCCACTGTGGATTTATGACCAAAGTTTCAGGAAGTAAGACAGGCTGCAGCAAGAGGTAGGTAGTTTGAGCAGGTTGATAGTTTCTGGAAAAATTAAAAGCCACTATTTGAGATTCACTGTATAATCATGTAGGCTCCACTTCAATATCCTGTGCAGGTTAATAATGGAAAGGTTTTATCACACGTGGGGGATATTTCCCACATTGCCATGCTAGGACCCTGGGTAGCAAGCTCAGCATTCTTGTCTACCAAAAATTTCTTCTCAACTCCCCTTGCTTTGTCCCAAACCTGTGAACAAGCCCATTATTGGATTGATTTCATGAATTAATGGTTCATGAATGCTTTCTGCTAAAGAGGAAAGAGGCTGTAAAACGGCCCCAAAACTGCTGGCAGGAATGTGGAAGAAGAAGGTCTTAGGAAACTTCACCTAGCATATAGACAGCAAAACCCTTTATTCAATGTTTATTCTTGGAGATTTTTGCCTGGTGTGTCCTTGGGAGAGGATAGTCATAGACGGAATGTTAGCCAAAATTAAATCAGGAAATACAGAATTATTGCATTCAGGCTGAAAGCAGTTAATTTAGAATGCTTTAGGTAAAAGTGTTTGATTAGGAAAGTAATTGGGGAAGAAGTTTCCAAAGTAAATTTGCCCTTGGTATGAGGATACAAATACAAGGCTGGCTGCTCCTCAACAGGGAAGTTTCTTCAGCTTTCATCATCCCTTTGAATTGGGGTCAGTCCCAGGGATGCGTCCACAACTCTAAAAATATACAAATGTGGCATCAGCTGAATGGGGCAGCTTGTTGGCAAGCCATGAAAGTAATTGCCCACCCAGCAGAGCTTGTCTCCGGATCTCAGAACCTGCCTTTGTCCTTCTGGCTCTCCTTCCCTCCACTATTCTCTCTCATCTTAGTTCCTTTTCCTCTTCCCCTTTTCTCCTCTGTGTGTCCTGGGCTCTTCCCTGTGGGGCTGATTTAACAACAGCAGCCAAGTTTTAGTTCTTCATTTGTTTCCCTTAGAGTTTTCCATTGTAAAGCCTTCAGAAATTTCCTCTCCTATTACAATTCCGATTAAGTGGCTCCTGACTTGCCTCCCTCCTAGGCTTGTTATAAGGACAGAAGATGATTGGGTTCTTCATGTCTATAATGGGCCCAGAACTCCCCAGAGGGATGTTTTATACTTAAGGCAACAAAAATAACTCTCATTACAATTAATAAAAGAAAAATGAGGCTCCCCATGTAGAATCTAAATAAGCCTCCGGCATATTAAACATTCAGGAAAGGGGTTTGCTGAAGCTCTGCCTGTTATGGCCCAGGAGGGGCATCATCATTAATGGGGCTGGGAAGCAGGTAACACTGGGTGGTGTTCAGGGTTGCTAGGTGCCACCACATCCTGGAATATTTCCAGCAAGCTCTCTCACTCCTATGTTAAAGGGCCCCATCCTGGAAGGAGAGGTGATTCTCTGGTAACCATTCTCTAATGCCCTGTCCCTCCTCTCCATTAGGTATAAGGCTTGGAGAGGTACTTTTAATATATTCATCATATTTAACCTTATGCTTGCTCCAATACAGGACACTTTTCCCAAAACAATAATGTAGCTTTGAAATGAGATGACCCATGGTTTGAATCCAGCCTGTGCTGTGATATTTCAGTGATTCTGGCCAAACTACGCAACCTGTTTGAACCTCAGCTTCTGCAGTTGGAGATTAGGATTGTGTGTTTGTCCTTTTTTTGCTGCACAACAAATAATCTCAAAAATCTCAGTCCCTTAAAAAGCAGTTATTCTCTTGCTCACAGATTTGCCAGTAGTTGAAGGTCCACTGGGATTGGCTGCAGTCAGCAGGGCTGAGCTCCAGGCTGTGGGTTGATCTTCTTGGACCAGTGGCAACACAGGGATTCTCTTCTCATGGCAAGCCACGGGAGCACAGAGGGGCAAGCCAGGCTGTGCAAACATATCTAAAGGCCTTGGGCAAATCACGTCTCTTAAGATCCCATTGGACAAAGCAATCACATAACCAAATCTCAAGTCAAGTTGGGGGAAAGTGCACTCTGCCCCCATGAAGACTTTGTAAATCCACAGAGGGAGTGAAGAATTGAGATCCAAACTATCACAATCAAAATAACTGTCTCATAAAGGTGTTGTGAAGATTAATGAGACCAAAATATCTAAAGCCCAGGACAGTATAGGAGTTAAATAAGTGATGACTATTATTATGGGTTAACAGTTTTTCTAATATCTATGCCTATCAACACACAAGTTTTAAAATGAGACTGTTAGACATTAATTTATAATCACTTAATGAATTTTATTAACTGTAATTACTAAAACATAGCCCAAGGCTTGTGTTCTCTGTCTCTATGCAACTCTGATGATACAAGGAAGCCAGGGTAAGCTACCAAGGGGCTCTACACAAACTCAGAAGCTTGAGAGGCTTGGCTTTTGAACACCCAGTCTCCCTGTTCTGGGCAGCTTCCTCCAATTGCTCTGGTCTTATTTAACATAGCAAAGAAGGCCTCTAAACACTTAGTTCTATGTCTCTGCCTTAATTAGAAACCATTAGTACCTCTGGAATATTGATGCTCCCTTCTCTGTATTCACAGAAGGCTAATGGGGGAGTAGGTATGGTGGTATGATGCTCGATGTGTAGTTTCCTCTCATATAATTTCGTCTTTTTTTCTCCTCTTCCTATAGGGAAGGACTTTTTGGTTTATGGGGTCTGGTAGTGGGGGCCAGGTGTGTTTTAATCTCTCAAGATGATCTTAGAGCCCCTTTTCCTGTATCCACAGCCCATCCCTCCTGCTCCATTTCACATACACAGTGTCCTTCCTCCCACCCATCCTTCTTGGGGAACATAAAACCAATTTACCTTCAATATCAGGAATCACAGACCATCCAAGTTAGCAGGTACCTGTGAGGTTTCAGAACATCTCAAGCACCCTAGAAGAGTGAAGTCTTTTAACGTGCCATGACACTCCTGGGTTGAAATATCCACTCCTTCACCTCTCAGCTGGACTCAGGACATGTTATTTGAATTCTTTAGGACATCTTCTTAGCAATCACAAAACTGGATTTAAAACACCTGCCTTAAAATGTCACTGATGGAATCGCATGAGATCACTGACTGCTGAGAGAATGTTTATCGAGTGCTCGTGTGTGTCTGGCCCTAAGAATGGAAACAGGGCCACTTCCCTCCAGAGTTTACAGAACGGTCCTAGACACAGAGTGGGAGCCCATCACTATTATTTTCATTTGCATTGATCTAGTGGTAATGCACACTGTAGTTAACAAGTGACACAGTCAGAGCACCCATCTACAGGAACAAACAGTAGTCTCAGAGCTGTAGCAGCCTTGCAGGAGGCCACCTGTTATGCCAGGATGATCAGGACATCCTGGGGGCCCAGAGGTAATGACCAGAGAGGCTGTGGCAGCATGACCACACAGGAAATGTAAGGCAGCAGCTCTTTACCACCCAGTAGAGAAGTGCTTCAACATTTTAACAAGTGGTATGTCATTGCCAGTGATATTATTACATTTTAAACGATAAGCATGCATTTATCATTTAAAGTCATATCATACACTATTATGATTTTGTATTTCTCTTTTCTACCTAAATGCTACAATAAAGGAAAAACGCTGTCTTCCTTTATTGCAATGTATATTGCTTTTACTGACCAATGATATAAGGAAAATTTATCCTGACTGAAGCTGATATTTCAGTTCTGGCTTTGAAATGTGTACCTGGTATGGCAAAGGAGAAGCCATCCTGCCACAGGCACCAAAGATCCCTCCCCAACCATCACACACAAGCAGAATCAAATGGCTCCAAAGTCAACATTGAAGGAAGCATCTGTAGTTGGGTGTCAGGGATTCCAAGCCAATCCATTTGGACACCCCACCCTCTCAGGAGCCTCCAGGGCAGCCCTCTATGAGGATTCACTTCCTCGTGGATGTCTGAAGTTTTTCCCTGAAGCCCTCAAGTTGATAAATGACAAAGAGGAGATAAGGGGTACCAACTGTAGAAGGAAGGGGGAAAGCACAAGAGATCTGTTCAAGATCTGTTCTGTTCAAGAATAACAGAAGAGGTTTCAGGAAGAAACCTCCATGACATTTACTCCAACCACAGTAAAACGCTGGCTTGAGGCAGCACCAGCCTTCTGCCAGTATCATGTGTTTACACGGCAGCATTTACCCCTTCCACAAAATACCGAGGACTGAGGTAATGAAGTAACATATTTCAGCAAAAAAAAAAAAAAAAAAAAAAAAAAAAAAAAAAAAAAAAAAAAAAAAAAAAAAAAAAATTCCAGTCAATGAAGAGTGAAGAATCGGAAAATTCCCATGCATAATGCAGAAGATTCTTGCGAGGATCTCAGCAAGTAATGGCACATTCTTACCTAATTCTGGCTTAGGGTCGTGGCAGTTCAGGGCTTAAAGAAATCATCTGGTCCATTTAATCTGGAAAACTGAAGGCCATAGAGGTAAAGTGCTAACCGAGCACTCCTAATCCTCAACCTAGAGGCTGTTTACATCATACAAACATTTCTTTCTCCCAACTGTGGAAAACAAGCATATACAGAAAAAGAAAAGGAAGACACTGAGGAATAATCAATGCATCATGAGATAGGCATTCTTGGAAAAGATTTGTGATAAAATATTCTCCAAAGAATATACAAACACAGACACTTAAGACTATTATTCCAGTTGCCAAGACAACAAAAGAATAAAATCAGAGAAAGAAATAATCCAGAAATCTTCCCAAAACTTCTACATCCAAAGCACATTGAGACTAAGTGTGAGGCCCCTCTCACCTGGCGATTGTCGACCCAAGGAGGGCACCCAGAACCAAGGTATGTGCCCCTGATCACAGAAACTTGGGCTGCCCACAACCAAGGAAGTACTACAGACTGAAAGTATTCAACAACAGTGTGCAGCAGGTCAGAGTGATCAGAAGACTAATTCCATTCATATGTGCCTAGGAGATTTGTTTAGGGAGAAACAATCCAAAGGCCAACTGCAGAGTTCATTAGAATAGCACTGAGGTTTGTGTGCATGTCTAATCATGAGATCAGCAAATTACATGCCTGGTGCATGGACCATATGACCTTTGTGGGATTGTGCAACAATTGAGTGCATTTGGGAGAAACACTAAGAATGGAAAATTCACCGAGCAGAAGGCCAAGTTCCAAAGCTCTTGCACAGGGCAGATGAGCAGCAGTGATGAGCAATGTGTTATTGAGCATCTTCTAAGCCTGGGGCACTGAACTAGGCACTGGGGGAGAATTAATTTCCTCCCAGAGTCACCATAGAGGAAACTGCATTAACTCCTTTAATGAATGGGCAGCCCTGAAAGGAGGCTGTAAATGTTCATCATTAAAGGCTGGCCAGAGACTGCAGAGGGGAAGCCAGTTGGGAACAAATCTCCTTTCATCCCTGTCTGCCTGGCTGTGCCACCTCCAGGCTCTAGGAATTCATGGAATAAAAAGAACTGGAGATTCTTGAACATTTAATGGCCCTAGTAATTAACTAATACCAATTCGTTAAACAGACAAAACATTAACAGGGTCACTGATGATGAGTTAAGAAAGAAAAAGAGCTAAGTTACACATCATTCCTACTGTCTCTTTCATCTAGCTCTGGTTTCCACCCTTCTGTCATTGTACTCATCATTTCCACACATGAACATGGGCAAGCACACACACACATGCATATACATGTGCGTGCATGTATACACATATGCATGCACATGCATGTTCACATATATCTATGCACACACATGCATGTACACATACACACATGCATGCATGCATGTGCATGCACACACACACATACAGATACACACATATGCATACACAGAATTATCAATTTGTGGTAGCAAAAAGACTTGGGCAAGACTAAGTCCTAGAACTTTGATAATAAGCTATCTTGAGAGATATTGGAGATGTCAGGAAACAAGGAAGACTATACTGAGTAAGCCTGAATTATAGAAAACAAATGTTTAGAAATCTTTTCTCCAAGAGAATTCTCTGGAACTTAAAACCTACGCCAACATATGGCAATCTTTCCACCTTTTATTTATGCTTCCCAAGGATACAATCTTTGGTAAGGACTCATTTCCGAGCATCTAAGAAGCCAGACTTTGTGAGCCCACTAGCCTCCGAGTTCCTCAAAGGCACAGGCTACATTTCTGTCATCTTTGTATATCAGTACCCAGTACATAATAGGTCTTCCTAGATGCCTATTGTTGGAATGAATGCCCAGCCCACCTGTCCACCATATAATGAGGTATTCAACTCCCCAGTGCACACCTCTGTCTTTTACATGAGATTAGGCAGCGCTCAGTAAGCCACCCACTATTATCATTTACATTGATCTGGTGGCAATGGGTGAGACAGTTATCAAGTGTCACAGCACAAGGACCCACTTACAAGAATGAGCAGCAGTCTTAGAGCAATGTTGCTGCAGCTATATTCAATATTTCTGTAGCGTGGTACTAGAGGCCACCTACTATATACCATCCACCCATTCATTCAACAAATACGTATTGGATACTTATATATGCCAGGCACAGGTATTGGCATAAGAAATACAACCCATCCACGGTCTTCCTGAAATGGTCAAACAGCCAGTCCTAATTTTGAACCAATCAGTAAATAAACATTGATCGAAAAGTCAGCTAGCATGTGTTAGAATATAACCTAAGCACTTTTAGGGAGATGATGCAATAGATGCTAACTATGTCCTCAAGAATCTAACAGTCTAAAGGAGTAGTTGTCACTACAAACAGCAAAGGAAAGTTGGGAAAACTTGACAGAATGAAGCGATATCTAGTAAGAGGAAAAGTCATTAAGTGTCTTGGTGTACAGAGGAGGAAAAATTCTGTCCAGCCTCGTGTGGCCTGTAAGATCTGGGGCTTGGGCAGGGTTGGTTCTCTGAAGACAGAGATCAGTAGGGTCAGCCCTGATCAGAAATGTGAGGAAGAGAAAGAGAAACTAGCCTTGATAGAACATTACGGCAGGCTTTTACAGCCGTGACTTCATACCATTCTCACAGCAGCTCTTTTGTTGTGAACTTTTGTCATTATGCCGGGTTGCTCAATACCCAAACCTTGTAAAGAAACTTGGCTGGGCACAGTGGCTCACTCCTGTCCTGTAATCCCAACACTTTAAGAGGCCAAGGCTGGCAGGTCACTTGAGCCCAGGAGTTCAAGACCAGCCTGGGCAACATAGTGAAACCTCATCTCTACAAAAATTATCCAGGCATGGTGGTATGCACCTGTAGTTCCAGCTACTTGGGAGGCTGAGGTGGGAGGATCACTTAGGCCCAGGAAGCACAGGCTATAGTGAGCCATGATTGCACCACTGCACTCCAACCTGGGCAACAGAGTGGACTCTGCTTCAAAAAAAAAAAAAAGGAACTGTCTACCTTCTGCCCAACAGGATACGCAGCCCCAGGCAAGCTTTGAATATGGAGCAAGTAACACCAAGAGGAATGACCTATGAGCCATGTGTATCTTCCAGGGGTGCATGGAGAGGTAGCAGGTCCTAGTTGCATTTTAGCTGAGGTTCTGGCTGCTCAGCTCCTCTTGGTCTCTACTCATTTTGCAAGCCTGGTTCCAGCCTCTCCTCAGTTCTGTGAATTACCTGATATCCCTCCAATGAAGCACTTTTCTGCTTAAGTTAACCAGAGTCATTTCAGCGGCTTACTACCAAGAATGTTGACTAAACCACTGCAGTATAGACATTATTCACTGAGTTCTACAGATAAGGAAACCAAGACTCTGGAAAGCTAAGTACATGGCTGATGAGTGACACAGGTGGGGTTTAAGCTCACACCTTCTGACCTCGATCAAACCCAGAGATGCTTCTCCTAGTGCTATGTTAGTCAGGGCAGCTTTGGTTGCAAAATGACAGAAAAAAATTACTGAAACTGGAGCAAGAAAAAAATACAAAAAAAAAAGATCTTAGTAGAAACATAGAAAGCACACCTGGCTTTATTCCACAAGGGCTGTTGAGTCCATCCATCCACATATGCCTGGTGTGTGTTCTCACCTACATGGACTTCATTCCCAGGACCCCCTTCCAGCAGGGTGGCCCTCTTCACGCTAAAACTCTCATAACCACAAGCACAGGAGAAAAGGGACAGTTATCTTCCTCGTAAGTTTGAATGAAAGTCTTGGGCTTGACACTCCCTGAACCATCTCAGTGGCCAGGGATAGGATGTATTACTGACCAACCTGACTCATATGTGCCCTCCTAAAGTCAGTGGTTGACTCAACACCACTCGGACTTTATAGGCTGAAGTTGTTGGAACAGTGGTTCCAAAGGGAAGAATCAGATTACCTTTACTGGAAGAAAGGTGAATGGATATTGGGGTGGCAAAAACAACAGATAGCCCCTAGAGTCTACCCCTTCTACAGTATGGGTGGCACTCATCTTTCCAGCTTTTATCTGCACTGCAGTAGAGCCTTTCTCCAAAACTGAATCCCACCAGCCACAAGATCTATCTTCTTCCTCCCAAAAAAATTTATTTCAAATTCTTTTGCACATACTATATATGCTAGAAACTTAAATGACCGCATCCACAGGCCTTTGAATTTTAAATAAAAGCAGAAAATATTTCTGGGAGCTATTGTGAAAGCTATATGTTGAGGGAGGAAATTTAGAGATGGAGTACTGATTGGCTCATTGTGGCTTTTCCCTAAAATCCTATCACGGGGTCAGCCAGCCACTCTGGGGGTATGAGTCAGTAGAGGCTTTGTGACAGGCAAGACCTTGGTCCTGGGATGCCAGAGCAGAGGGTAAAGTGCCACATCAGATCAAAGGGGGAGAGCTATGGGTCAGAGCCAGAAAATCACGCCCAAGCAATTTAGAGAGAAAGAAAGCCTTGAAGCTGGAGCTTGAAGCTAAGGGATTAGAAGTATCTAGAGAAGATGAGATCAAGGAGCATAGAAAAGGGCAGCGTCTAGGTTGAAGCTGGAAACACCAGGTGGATTGAGCAGATATGACTGTGCTCCTTGTAGTGTGCAGTGGGGTGGGCCAGCACTACTTGAGGGGCTGGATTGAGCAGAACCTTGACCTCCATGGAAAGCCAGCTCCACGGCCTTGCCCACCTTGCTCTTTGTTCTCCCCGCTCCCACTCTGAAGTTTTTCTTAGAACGGAGCCCACACTCTGAGGCTAATCAGAGTGCAACTTGTTTCACTCTTGCAACTTGAAATTGCAAAACTTCCATATTTACTAAACACCAAGAGCTAAGCCCTAGGCTAGGTGATATGTGGTACACAGGTGAAGAGGATGTAATTTTCACCCCGGCAAAATTTACTGAGAGTGGGAGAAGCAACTGAGGTTTTTTAAATGATGATAAAAATATTAGTTCTATAATAAAGGTTTATACAAAGTTACCATAGGAACTCAGAAAAGGAGCAATTAACCTGAGTGCTCCTTAAGGTTGTGGGAGGGAACAGTGGGTAATGAAAGTAGAAGGGAAAGTTGGACCTGATCCTCGATGGAATGGCATAAGTTGAGAAAGGAGAATCAACAGGAATTAAGAGTTGGATCAAAAAACATTCCACACCATGACTTTCAGTTCCTCCCTAGAGCAGGAGCCATCCGCAGTGTATGCCCGGAACCTGGAATGGGGCCTTCTACCTAGAAGGGACTTAGTAAATGTTTGTGAATTAAACAAACAAACTCTGCTCTGCCTTTGGAACAGAATGTAGACCTCCAAGATCATGGGACACTGCTTCCTAAAATATTATTACAGTCTTTAATTTCTCATTATGACTCTCTGGGAAATTTAATTAATAATTGCCATGGGAAGACAAGAGCAAAGTGATAATTAATAGCTATTGGCCAGAGCTATTGCTGAATTAAAGGTCCAGTTATGAAATGGACAAAGCACACCCAAAAAGGAGCAAGAATTTCAGAAGCAATGAAAGGCCATGGATACCAGGATACCAGGGATGCTGCCGGATCTTCTTAATCTGAGCAGCAGTTGGGTGAGGTGTGCTTCAAATAGGAAGAATGGAGAAATGGCAGACTTGAGTGTTTGTCAGGAAATGACTCCTGCACCATACTCTGCACTTCCAAACATTGCCTCTGGGTTCTGCGTCCTCCCAACCAACACCGCAGAGTGAAATAAAAACAGAAGAAAAGGAGTAAAGACTAGGCCACCTTATCCAGGAAGCCAAAGGCCCAAGATGCCTCCAGGAGCCCCTCCCAGTGCCTCTGAGGTCAATAAAACCTCATGACTTGATGACTCTTTGAGTCCTCCTTCAAAAGGCAGCATAATCACATTGCCAGAAAGATGGTGACTACAGGAGTGTTTGTTTATGTCAAACCTCAAAAACCCTTGGGGTTTGAATGGCTGGGTGATTGACAGTTCCCTCTGTCCCTGCGGTGCACCGGTATATTTGCCCTATCCTTCCCATCAGGGGCCCTCCTGTCCTATCCTTTTCATGCTCTCTTACTCTCCAGTTCCAGCTGGCTTCTCATCACAAACCATCTCTTCCCCACAATGTAAGTCTTCCATTTTCAGTCTGTGGAAATTCATTTCACCCAAACCCTTCACACAGATGATGTTTATACTTTCTTTTCTGAAAGAGCCTTCTATGAAATAGGATCCTTAGTATTAAGTACTTAAGAGTTTCTAAACTTGAATCATTTAGGCTGTAGGTTAAATACAATTTAAATACAAAGGTTCAGATCTTTTTAAAGGAGAAAGGTGTAATTTATAAAACCTTGTACTAAAGAAGGAATAGAGAAAAGTTGACATACAAATCCTTTAAACACTGCAAATAATAAACCGGGGGGAATGGCCGAAGAGAAGAAAGGGGATTTTTACAATGCCAACGATTTCTATAGCTTGAGAAGTGCTTTATTCAGGCACCAGTTGGGATAATTCTGTTTTGAAACTAGCTCCTTTAAGAAAACTCTTCTTTTTCTGCTCCTAGGAAATGTTGACATGCTGAGAAGTACATGATGTAAAGGTGACATTCTGTGGCAGAGCCAAGGAATTGCAATGCTTTGATCTAAGCATCCTGGGCTCTCACCTAACCTTCCTTTTCCAAACTTCACAAACTTGTAAACTGGAGGGTCAAGGTTAACCTAACAAACTATTTGTGAACTTCAACTGGTATTTGCCTGTGAGCCTATCTGGTTTCTTTGTAGGTTATGTTCCAGGAGTTTACACCAGTGGTTAATTTCTCCCTAATCAGAGACAGTTTACATAGCAGAAAAAGAGGAAGGATTGGCCTCAGAAGACAGGTTCAAGTCCTGGTTCTGCTCTCCCTCACTGTTCTCTTGCCCTCTCTGAGTCTCTCTTTTCTCATTTGTAAATGATGATTGCTTGGGCCACCACCTCCAGCCCATGGAGAGGCAGGCATGTGTTGGGGTGGGGGGTATGATGCAGTATAAATGTTGCACCAAGACAGAATATCTCCACTTCTGACTGGAATAGCACCTGTTTCCAGGTAAAGAACTCAGCTCACTTGCAGTGTTCATACTGGCCCGGTAGATTCCATAGCTCCTTCTCTTTGTGTCCTTTCACAGGACCCTCCAATCTCACTGCCTCCATCGCAGACTTGAGTTTCTGGTAATGTCTTAGACACATCATAAAAATAATCTCTTCCTCTACAGGAGGCATGTTGCAAATTCAGTATCTAGTTCATCTCCCAGGGCATTGGTTTTCAGGATCAGTATGTTAATATGTCAATGGATGTCATAGAATCACGCATGGAACTTGAATCCAGATTCCTGAATTTAGGAGACGGATGTTCCACCAACCTTATATTCCAAGCTTCAGGATAACATTCACATGATCTGATCCTTTTCATTTCAGAGGCCAGGAATGACTAAAGGTTTCACTTGGCTAAGTATTTTCCAGAGTGTGGAGGCTTGCTTACTTCTCCAGCTAGTTTTGTTATGGCAGGCAGAAGTTTCATTTTCCAGATGTTCTGTGGAAGCTTAGGATTTTTATTTTCTCCTCTAAAGCAAAACCAAAACCACTAATAGACTGAAACTCTAAAATGATTAACTCCCAACACTACCTGGATCAAATTCATCTTTGTATTGCTATTGCTGTCTTTTCTCCTAGTCTGCTCTTTTACTGGATTTCTACCTCCCCATCTATAAGACAAAAGATAGAAAAGAGCAAAATAAGGTGTAGACTTATATCAAAACCTATGACAACTTTGGCCTTTTTTGTTTCTCTTACCAAAACAAAAACATAAATGCATATTTGGGGAAGTGCAGACAGAGTAATGCATCGGTTACTACCTGCACTAAAATAAAACTAAAATGAGAGTGAGTATTTCACTAACGATAGATGATGATCTAAGGCCTGAAGTGGAGAAAGGTGATAGAATGGGAAGACTGGTAAGAACTATGCTGACTTTATTTTCATCAGTTTTCATGAATACGTAATTTTTGGAGTTGTCAGTTGTTTTGAGAGATTTTCTCCCTTTCTTCATTAAATGCCAAAAAAATAAATAAATAAAGCCCTCAAGGGTAGGCAACCAAAGTATTCTGATAACACACAAACAGAAGCAGCCCTGTAGCGCTGAGAAAGACTGAACGTTTTTGGAACAGATTTTTCTAGCACTGGGATATATTTTTCCAAGTGAACAGAGCTGGTATCTGCTTAGAGGAGAATGAGACACAAGTATCCAATTAGAATCCACTTTGTAGGAAACTGATACTGGAGAGAAGACTGGCTGAGGACAGGCCTGCCAGCTCCTGGCTCTGAGGCTATACATTCCCACACCCACACACACAAGCCCTCCAGACAGGTTGCATCCTTGTCTCTGGTGAAAACCAAAAGTCTAATTTTTATGCACACCCTGCCAAAGCTTCCTCACTGCAACAAAGGTATGCCTTAAAAGGTTTTACCGATGAGCTTTGCTATTTATTAAAGGCCAGAAGGAACTGTTTGCCCTAAGCACAAAGTTCAAATGTCTTTGGACAGGTCATTTAGACAGGTCATAGGGTGTCTCACAACTTCAGTCCCAACTACTCAACTCCGCTATTGTAGGGCAAAAGTAGCTACATGTAAACAAATGAGCATGACTGCGTGCCAATAAAACTTTATTTACAAAAACAGGCAGAAGGCTGGATTGGCCTGGGGGCCACAGTTTGCCAAGCCCTTCATCATTGATAACAAGGCTTCTCTAGATGAGAAAGGAGTTTGTATTAAAGCAGGGGTTTCTATTGAGGCCACTTATTTAACGTTTAGTACTTCATAGATTCTTCAGATTCATAGAGCTTCTTTCCTCCATTAGAAATGCTGTAGTATAGATAACAAAAAACCAACTAAGCTGACTTCCACAAATATCAATTTATTATTTCTTGTATCAAGGAGTGCAGTTAGGTGGTTCCTGCTACTGTTTTGTTTGCCCTCCCTTGCTGCTTTCTTGGGCCTAGGGTTCTTTCCTTCCCCTGCTAGAACTGTGGCAAATGGATGGCCATTCATTATTGAAAAAAAAGATGAAAATTTACTTTTGTAGTCTCTAGAGTAGAGAAGAACAATGGGAAGAAATATTGGGAATGGAAACCAAGACAGCCAATCTACACCCCTCTGAAGCACATTGGAGACAGGACACTGTGTTGATGGTAGGAAATATATGCCCCCTAGGACTGATATTCAGGCATATGCTAAACACAGAGCTATAATTGCAATTTTTGATGAGAAGGTATTGCACAATGCCTCTGTTAGGAAAAACCTTAACGACAATTGTACAGGTGATTCTTATGGACTTCATTAGTATTGGTGTTTTATTCATATCGATAATGATCAAGTGCCTATTAACCAAATGTTCCTATTGCCAAAATGTATGACTTTTCCCTTGGTCCAAGGAAAGCACAAAAGAGAGATTTTGCTCTCTGTGACACACACACACACACACACACACACACATATAATATATAATGTGCTATATATTATATATGCATACATATATATGTAAGATAGCTTATGTATAAATATATGATATATAATATAAATATCATATATATGTATAAAAGATAGCTAACATAATTAGCACCCTGCTGTCACGAAATGCAGCTTATCATAGCAAGGCAAAGGTAAAACATATCATATAGCTGAGATTCTGGGGAGGGGGTATTTTTGATGACTAGAATGCAGTGGTTCCAATATTAGCATAATATCAGGGTTAACTTACTGATTACATTTTTGACAAGAGGCAGCCCTACCATTTTAATGGCTACAAGTAGTTGGCACTTTGGTTTTCAGTATTGTCCTGAAAATAGTATGACACACACCTTCAAACCGTGATCTCACAGTTTAACTCTTTTGAATTCCCAGGCATTGTTTTTCTGTGAACATTCTACTAGCTCAGGTTCAGAGACAACTCTCAGAACACTGGAGTTGTTCTTTTCTTCGGGTTTGCCCTGTAGGGAAAAACAGGCTGGTTAAATTAGGAACAAGGTTATTTCCTGGATGAGAGATGGAAAAGGAGATGACCAACCATACAACTATGTACACATGTATGCAAAATGCCACCATGTCTGAGCTGCATCTTTATCTTCAAGGCAATGAAAATACACCTATGATCGTGAAAGTGTTACAATTATAACTACATATAAATATAACCACTATAAAATATAACCACAATTATCTAAAGCCTGTTTTCAATAATGCCTTTTCCTTTCAAAGCAAGCTCATTCTGATCATATTTGATCTGTGTGGTAAGTGTGTGGAGCAGTTAGGGCCTACCTGTTTACGTCAAAATGGAATTCTACATAGAAAAGGTAAGTAATTTGCCCGAGACCTCACGGATTCCTCCCATGTCCTTGAGTCCTACTCCAATAGATCTCCTTATTTTCCTTGCAAATATTGACAACTGATTCATGTCATTTTTTAGATCATTTTGCTTCTCCATGCCAATTTGTTACTGCTTTGCATAGCTTTTTGAAATATTTATTAAGTACTGACCTTGTAATTTGCCACCTAAGCACCTGTTTTCCTTTCCATTATATACATGAATGTGAGCCTGAACTGGTTCTACAAGCTCTAAAATATGCTGGTTGGGTCAGCATGACAATAAGGGACTGTCACTTACACACACACACACAAAGTTTAGGTTCCAAACCCCCCAGACTAGGTGAACTTTCTCCTTTTTCCTTTTCTGGCAGTTAGGGATGAAGTTTCATGTCTCCCTGCCACACCTCAGTGGAGAAATACAAAGGAGGAGAAATCCCAAATAGGTAATAAGAATAGGCAAGCCAGGTTTCAGGGGCCAAGCCACACCTCAGAGACAAGCTGAGCTGAGCCCATTCGTGACGTCTTCCTGGGAAACACCAGAATGGCTTGAGAGGAGCCGCCCCTCCCAGGCTGCAGCCCTGCTCCTGGGCCTCCTCCTGCCAAGCCTGCCTTCTAGCTGGACGACCTGCTCGGTGCCTCCTATCCCCTTCCCTTTATGTTCATCCATCCAGCCCAATAAAGCCTACTTTTTGCATATTAAAACATCATTTGTTTAAGGACAAACAGTTGGAGACCTGCTTCTCAGGGGCTGGAGTGACAGATCGCAAGAGGGGGCTCATCGGCCTTGGGGGCTGGCGATTTGGCAGGTCCCCGTCTCTGAGGAGAGACAGCGCATGAGCTGCTCACTGTCAGGATTCCAAAAGGCATTACCCTGAGCTCCAAGGTGAAGCTGTTTACCAATACCGTGATCTCTCCCCAGATGCCGTTGCTACTGCAGCTAATTAAGAGAACAATTAAGACTAAGGCAATCAGTCAAGTACACAGACCTCAGTCATCTTCCCACTCTCCGATGCTGCACTGCTCCCAGAGGGCTGAACCATATTCAGTCATTCAGAAAATGACAGGAAGGAGCTATTAAATATCTGAAAACCATAAAAACGCAATCATACTGTTCTTTAGCTGAGCCATCCGCCAGAGACCAATGCCCAGCAACTTTAGAAACTTAGCAAGGCTCTTGAATTCACACGCTCACAAATAAGAAGATTAATCAAAACCAACTCAAATCAAAATTGAATTATAAGGTGGAGCTAGGAGAAGTTGCACTGGTCATTCTCAATTTTTTTGTGTTTGTTTACGACTGATCAATACTTCTCATATCAGCCAAATGCATGGCAGCATCCATGGGGTGTCTTTAGAAAGGAAGTAACAGATTAAATATTGAGCTAAACAATTTAATCTTCTGGAAGGATTTCCAGATATTCATAAAGGTAAATCCTATTAGGGGAAACAGTGTCCATGTGCTGGATTATAGAGCCTCATCGAGAGAAGTTCATAAATGCAGATGACAAACCACTGAAACAAAACTTCTCTTAATAGCATGGCAAATGAAGACCAGAAAATAAAATGTCCTCAGAAAGAAAATCATATATGTGTATGTTAATTATTTTACATTTCATTTAGTAAACGTATTGCAAAATATTCAAGATTCTCCTATCGAGTGCTGGCTTTACATCTGAGTAAGTTATTCTGTTTGAACACTCTCACAACAGAAATGGAATTTTCTGCTGACCTGGAGCTAAGAAGTGAGGCTGAACATCTTAGAAAAAAGCATCATAAACACTGTTACCAAAAACGTTTTTATTAAACATCTACTCTATGCCCTGTGAGGGATACTAAAAGAATAAGTAGAAAGTATTGACATATCGAGCATGGACTGTGGAATCAGACCTGGGTTCCAATTTCAACTCACCACATACCAGCTATATGACTTTGGGCAAGTGACTAAACAGCTACTTGTGTGTCTTCATCCTAGCTTAGGGAGGTGTTTAAGGTGTAAATGAGATAATGTTTGTCAAGTTCTTAGAACAGAGCTCAACACACAATAAATACTCAAGAAAGCAGTGATGATGATGATGATAATTTCAAATAGCTGACATTTATAGATGACCCAACCTGTCATAATGTCCATATATGATCTTCCTGAGTACTCATTGCAACTCTACTGTGAATATTATTATCATTAGAGTCACTTTACAGTTGAAGAATCAGATATTATGAGGCAAGGCCTCTTTCGGCAGTGCCTGGAAGTGCCAAGGGCCCCAGGCTTGAATTCACAAAGGGCCTCCATTTTAGACTTTTGTTTTTATCTCTAAATGAGATGACACCTCACAGACAGAAACCAAGACCATTAAAAGTAAACAACTTAACCCTGGTCTCTGGTTAAAGACTAGGACACATCTTTTCATATACTACGAATTAACATTTTTTTCTAAAATTTAAAATTGTCTTGTGAATAGCAGAATCACAATACATTGTATCATGTATTTTGAAAATATAAATATTTAAAATATACCATAAGTTTTAACCTATTTTGGCATTCTCAAGACTTTTTTTTAATATATCAAAAGCCTCAAAAACAAAAAATGGAAGTATCCTGAGTCTCTGTCTACCTGATTTCAAGTTACCAAGTAGATGTCATCAAACGTAGAGTTGGGAAGAGATGTGCAATAGACAATATGATATCATAGAAACATGGTCATTGCAATTAAACTCAAAACCATCTTGTAGTAAAATGTGGTAAGTTAATTAGGAAGCAATGAGCTTGAGGTATTCATTACCTTTGTTTTTAATATAATTTATTTAATTATAAGCTTATATAATTTAATTTTTGATAATGCCTGTGTTTAACAACCACCTTGTAAAATTTCTCAAAATCTAACAATGGGCTCCCATGAGCCAAAAGGGGCCAGCCCTAGCACATCATTTACTCCACGTGATTCTCCATGAATGCAAACACGAACCTTTCAGCAAGTGCATATATCGATACAGTGACACTTAGAGCGAGGTGCTTCTGAATAGGCACATCTTTTCAAAAATGTAGTCCAGTTGCATTTATTTATATATCTAAGAATCAGTGCCTAATACCTAATCCAGGTGGGTTGTCTACGAACGTCCTTTTCTCAACCTCCCCAACATGTTAGTCCACGTGCACCAATCCTGTACTGTTGACTACAGATCTTTGTTGTGAGTAGCCCAGAATAAAAAGTGCCCACATTCTTATACAGCTGATAAAATAGCTGGGCTTCCCTTTGTTAGTTCTTGCCAGGCCCAACCCAATGTCACAGATAACCTGGTGACCTGTAGGCGGCCATTCGTAAGCTACTTCCTCCTTATTTGGTATAACAGATCGGAATGCTCCCCAATGTTCTTTATAAAGTCTGCCCAATGCTCAGAAATTGAATGGCCAACATCCACTCAGATCAGGGATTATTTTTAACATTACTGTCTGCTCACAGGTACACAAGCACATATATACATTCACTCTAAAGAAAGCTAATGTTTTAAGCTAAATATGGTACTACTCTTCTGAAATGTATAAGACCTGCAGAACAATATACTGTAGTCATTTCCTCATATAGAATGAGAACCAAAACATACATTCTTCTAAGAACTAAATTCTGTGCCTGCCTGCATTCCCACTATGAAACTTTAGTGCACCCATGTTACCATTAAAAAATTTTAAACTACCACCTTAAATATCCTTACAGCCAAACTACTACTATTGAAAAGAAATGTGTTCAATTATTATTGCTTTTCCCTTCCTCGGAGAGGAGAAACCAACTGATCCAGAATCAATGTTCAGATCTCCACTGTGGCAAGCAGAAGCAAGTTCAAAGTCTTTTCATTTATATTCCAAATTTGAGAAACGTCCACAGTGGACAAAACTGTAGGAATTCAGAAGGGAAAACAGAAGGCAATAGCTGTCAGGCTCTGCATTTTCCCTGAGTAATTCAAAATGATTTTATAATGAATTTTTCCAGGCCATTAGCCCAAAATACTGTCTGATACCTGTGACAATTTTGAAAGGGAAAAAGAAATTAAGCAGGCAATGACTACTGAATTTAGAAAGATAGGTCTGATTTTATATTTATATCCTTTTTATCTCTGCCCACATTGTAAACAAATTTTTTTAAACCAGAAGAACCACTGGTTCCTACTTGTAAGATGTAATCCTCTTAGCCAGCATTTTCATAACAGCATTTTGATCTCTTGATTCAAATAGAATCAACTGATTACCAAAGTTCTTTGTGAAGTATCTTCTCTACCGACCATTCAAAGAAATGTTCAATAAAAAGGGAGGAAGCAAATAATGTCTTTTACAGCAAAGTAAAGCACTTCATCATAGACAACAATGCACCTTCCTCTTCAGGGTGACAAGAACTTGTTCACTTATATTTTAAAACGGGTTGTTTAGAAACTGGACAGAAATGTCAAGCAAATCCAAAGTGGTGAACCTCCACAAAGACTAAACTGTTCCAACAATTCTTAAGTAGCACAGAGAAGGGAAGAAATCTCCCCTTCCCACCACAAATACTCACACAGAATTTCCCTGGGCAGCCATGTCTCTGAAAACGTAATTTCTAGTCTTAACCACATACAAACAAATTTAGAGATGAAATATGTAAATAGAGATTATATTTAGGCAAACTACCCATTATTTTGGTAAACTACTCATTATTTCTTTACTAACCATTTACAAACTGTTTGACTGAGTTCATCCAGTAGTTTAAAAAAATCTAGTTTTTTAACCAAACGCAATTTTTATACATCTTTCAACATTTAGAAAGAATTCAGAAGAGTTATCTATAATTTTTGCAACACAATTCTCTTTGGGGATTGTTACCTGGACATTACCAGAAAAAAAAAGTCATTTTGATATGTAGATTGCTTTAACTGACCTCAAAGATAAGTCCAAGGAAGTTTCTAGTAAAATAACAAAGAAATGTCTAAGAGATAGCTGTGAATGGTGCCCTGTACCTGCAGTCCCAGCTACTTAGGTGACTGAGGCAGAAGGATCACTTAAGCCCAGGAGCTCAAGGCTGCAGTGAGCTAGGAACATGCCACGGCACTCTAGCCTGAGCACCAGAGTGATACCCCGTCTCTAAATAAAGATCTAAGAGAAACACTCTGATCATCACAAACCTCTGGTTTCAGAACTTGATGAGATTTGAGTAAAACCTGGGTATCAACATAGGTACTATGCATTTTCTGCCAGTATTTAGTAGGCTAATTTATTTTGCCTATTTTCTAAAAATAACTAAATGAAGAGTGATGAAGGTTATACGCCCAGTCATGGGGCATATTATTTAAATCTCATTCTACTTCACATCTCAAAACTCCCAGGTTCCAGGCTATTTGTAAATGTGTTTACGTGGAAAAAAACAAAGAGATATTAAGAGAGCTTAGAATCAGCCCAGAGATTCAAGGATGGATCAAGAACCAACCTCTTTTTTCGTCCCAGACCTGAATAATGATTAAGAGCCACTGAAAACTATGCCTATCAAGGTCATTGTCTTTCCCAACAATTGGTTTTCTCCCCCAGGTTTCCTGTTTGGGTCAGTGTAACCTACTCTCTTCGGCTTTCACACACTATAGACCTTGAAGTCTTCCCTGAAACTCCCTTCTCCTCTGCACTTTGATCTGTCCCCAGGTCTTATTCATCACCTCCTCAAGTTATTCCTCAGGTTTAATCCTTTCTTACCATTTCTATGGCCATCTGCTTAGCCACACCTGAGCAACGAAGGCAATGTCACACCTGGTTTCCATGGCTCCGGCCTGTACCATAGCAATAGAGAGGGCACACCACATTTAAACCAAATCCTAAAATCCTGCTGTCCTCAAGTCTTTCTGTCTGTAGAATCAATAAAAGTCTCCTGTCTAAGTCCTCCTCTCCTCCTTTCATGTTACTCCAGCTTCCACAATTGTAAGACATGGCTATATGTCCTCCAATATCCATTGTCTTCTTCTTTTCATAATAAAGTCCTCAATTGTAGCTGGGCACATTGCCACCTGAATAAAGACTAATTTTCCCAGACTCCTTTTGCAACAAAGTGTGCCCCTGCAGTTAAATTCTGGGCAAAATGATATGAATAGAAGTATTATGTGCAACCTCTAGGCCATGCCTTCAAAAGGAAGGGTATACACTGGCATTCCTCTTTTCTCCTTCATATTGACTGGGATGCAGAAGTGATAGCTAGACCAGGAGCAGCCACTTTAGACACAGAAATGGAAGCCACATATAGATGATTGTAGAGACACTCTACCAGCCCTTACTAACTCTCTGCTTTCAAACAATTAAGTAGAGAGAAATTAATTTATATCTTGTCTAATCCATCATTAAGTTATGCTTTTGCAACAACAACCCAACTTGTACCCTAACTAACACACCATGGTATGCTGTATCCTCAGTTCTTGGGTAAAATTCACTAGTATTCATTTTCTAAATCAATTTTTAGTTATAAAGAAAACCATAGAAAATGGAAGAATGACCTAGACTTTTTACTCAAAATCATATTCCCATTTGGCACACAGCCCAACACACACCAGCAATATGACAATATACTCATCATTCCAAGCCATTTTCTAAAATCTCTGGTAAAAATGAAAATATTTTATTTCATATATTTCATTTCAAATACTTTGTTCTTAATAAAAAATATCTAATAAAAACTATAATACATTCTGTCTTGATCTGTGGCTAGAGGGTGTACAGCTGGACATGGGTTAGAGCTGGAATGCTCACCAAAGATTTCTATAAGTACAAATTGGTTCTGAGCTCAAGCTATCATGAGATTGCTCCTTTTTCCACTGTCCCTGAGAATCATAAACTCAATGTGAAAATGTAAGAATGCAGCCAGCTAGGAGACTGAGAAAGTCATAAAAATTTACTTTGTGTCCTAACACTTTATTTACTAACACATATATGTTTCATTATCACATGTTCAAGGGACAAAGCATTTCTTTGTCACTGGACATCACAGAAAAACTAGTGTGGTTTAGACTGCTCCATTTCACTCAGACTCTGATGCCTCTACCGCTGTGCAACAGGGCTTATGAAAATGGCTACTTGCAACAAGTTACATATTTTAGGTTTGGTTTTTTGGGTTTTTTTCAAAATTCGAAACTTCTAGGGAAATCTAGATTCAATTTCAAAGTCGTCTTTTCTGCCTCTGATTTTCTTCTTTAGGTTTCACCTAATTTCTCTTAAGCCCCACATCACCTCTGGGGTCTGGTAGGTGTGCATGGATGACACACATTTTGTTTTAAACCGTGCTAATGGTTGCCGACTTTTCTCATTCCACCTTTTCAACAGAGTTAAAGTAGATATTACCTCCATGTTTTTACCAACTTTATTGAGATCTAGTTTATGCATGACAAAATGCATTCATTTAGTTATACAGTGATTTGTTTACGTATATAATGATTTGTTTGTGCATTGGCCAGTTGATGGACATTTGAGTTGTTACCAGTTTTAGGCTATCATATGTAAAACCACTATGAAGATTTCAAGTGTTTGTGTGGCTATCTCTTTAATAAATATTCATAAGTGGAAATTTAGAGGTCACAGCATAAGAATATGTTCAGTTTTAAAAGAAACCACCATCTTTTAAAAAAAAAAAAAAATGCTTATACTACTTGTTCTATGCCCTCACCAGGACTTGGTATTGTCAGTCTTTTTAATTTTAGTCATTTTTATGGACTTGTGCTGGTATCCTATTGTGGGTTTGTATTTTCCTGATGACTAATGATGTTGAGTATCATTTCATGTTCTTATTAGTTATTCATATATTTTCTCTGGTAAGTGTCTGCTCAAATGTTTTGCTAATTTTCTTTACCTTTTGTGCTTTTACTATTGAATTGTAAGAGTTTTATATACTCTGTATATAAATACATTATTAAACATAGCATTTTGACTGTTTTCTGCCATATCTGGTTTATCTTTTTATTTATTTAATGGTATTAGTCAAAAAACAGAAGTTTTAATTTTTATGAGATCCAAATGTATAATTTTAAATTATTTACACTTCTTTCTCCCCTATATAAGAAATCTCTGCTTAATTCAAAGTCAAAAAGATTTTCTCCTGTTTTCTTTTACAAGTTTTATGATTTAGCATTTTTTAGCTTCCATGGTCCATATAGAATTACTTTTCATGTGTGATGTGAGGCAATGGTCAATATTCATTTTTCCATATGAAATACAATTACTTCATCATAATTTTTTTAAAATATTCCCTTTCTTCAGTTAAAGTTTCTTGACATATTTGTAAAAAAACCAATTGACCACATATATGGTGATCTATTTTTAGAATCTCCATTCTGTTCTATATTCTGAAAATGTCCATGTCTGTGCTTATGTCAATACTACACCATCTTGGTTAGTATATCTTTATGGTCAGTGTTGAAATCAGGCAGTTGGGATTTTGATTGGGATTGAATTGAATATGTAGTTTAATGTAGGAAAATTGACAATCTTAACCATATTAAGTCTTCTGATACTGAACAAAGTGGATCTGCCCATTTCTTTAGGTCTCCTTTAATTTCTTTCATCAGTATTTTATAGTTTTTAGCATATAGGTCTTAACACATATTTTCTTAACTGATAAGTGTTTTATATTTTGATGCCATTCCAAATGATATTTTCAAATTTTAATCTCCAATTGTTTGTTACTACTATAGATAAATAAAAATGACTTTTGTACTGTGACTTTGTATCATGCACCTTTGCTAAACTCACTTTTAGTTCTAGAATCTTTCTTATAAATTCCTAAGGATTGGCTAAAGACATGACCATGTCCTCTGTAAATAAAGAGAGCTTTATTTCTTCCTTTTCAATCTACATGTGTTTTCATTTTTCTTCTTTACTTATTGCATTGACCAGGACCTCCAGTACAACAATAAATAGAAATAAGGGATACAGAAGATGGCCAAATAGGAACAGCTCCAGCCTCCAGCTCCCAGCGTGAGCAACACAGAAGACGGGTGATTTCTGCATTTCCAACTGAGGTACCGGGTTCATCTCACTGGGGCGTGTCAGACAGTAGGTGCAGCCCAATGAGCAAGAGCCGAAGCAGGGCAAGGCATCACCTCACTCGGGAAGTGCAAGGGGGAAGGGAATTCCCTTTCCTAGCCAAGGGAAACCGTGACACACAACACCTGGAAAACTGGGTCCCTCCCACCCTAATACTGCACTTTACCAAGGGTCTTAGCAAACGGCACACCAGGAGATTATATCCCACACCTGGCTCGGAGGATCCCACACCCACGGAGCCTCCCTCATTGCTAGCACAGCAGTCTGAGATCTAACTGCAAGGTGGCAGTGAAGCAGTGGGAGGGGTACCCGCCATTGCTGAGGCTTAAGTAGGTAAACAGAGCAGCCTGGAAGCTCGAACTGGGTGGAGCCCATTGCAGCTCAAGGAGGCCTGCCTGCCTCTGCAGACTCCACCTCTGTGGACAGGGCATAGCCAAACAAAAGGCAGCAGAATCCTCTGCAGATGTAAATGTCCCTGTCTGACAGCGCTGAAGAGAGCAGTAGTTCTCCCAGCACAGAGTCTGAGATCTGAGAAAGGACAGACTGCCTCCTCAAGTGGGTCCCTGACTCTCAAGTAGCCTAACTGGGAGACATCCCCCACTAGGGGCAGACTGACACCTCACACCTCACATGGCCGGGTATACCTCTGAGACGAAGCTTCCAGAGGAACGATCAGACAGCAACATTTGCTGTTCAGCAATATTCACTCTTCTGCAGCCTCCGCTGCTGATACCCAGGCAAAAGGGTCTGGAGTGGACCTCAAGCAAACTCCAACAGACCTGCAGCTGAGGGTCCCAACTATTAGAAGCAAAACTAAAAAAAAGAAAGGACATCCACACCAAAACCCCATCTGTATGTCACCATCATCAAAGACCAAAGGTAGATAAAACCACAAAGATGGGGAAAAAGCAGTGCAGAAAAGCTGAAAATTCTAAAAATCAGAGTGCCTCTCCCCTCCAAAGGAATGCAGCTCCTCACCAGCAATGGAACAAAGCTGCACAGAGAATGACTTTGACAAGTTAAGAGAAGAAGGCTTCAGTCAATCAAACTTCTCTGAGCTAAAGGAGGAACTACGAACCCAGCACAAAGAGACTAAAAGCCTTGAAAAATGATTTGACGAATGGCTAACTAGAATAACCAATGTAGAGAAGTCCTTAAATGACCTGATAGAGATGAAAACCATGACACGAGAACTACGTGACAAATGCACAAGCTTCAGTAAGCGACTCGATCAGCTGGAAGAAAGGGTATCAATGATTGAAGGTTAAATGAATGAAATGAAGCAAGAAGAGAAGGTTAGAGAAAAAAAGAGTAAAAAGAATTGAACAAAGCCTCCAAGAAATATGGGACTATGTGAAAAGACCAAATCTACATCTGATTGGTGTACCTGAAAGTGACAGGGAGAATGGAACCAAGTTGGAAAACACTCTGCAGGATATTATCCAGGAGAACTTCCCCAACCTAGCAAGGCAGGCCAACATTCAAATTCAGGAATTACAGAGACAAAGAGCACCTGTGAAAAACTTACAAGTGGCATTATATTTAATAGTAAGACATTGAAGACTTTGTCCCTAAGATCAGGAACAAGCAAGAATGTCTGTATCTCTTTTCCTCTCCTCTCCTCTCCTCTCTTCTCCTCTTCCCTCCCCTCCCTTCTTTCTTTCTCTCTTTCTCTCTTTCTCTCTCTCTCTCTCTTTCTCTCTTTCTTTCTTTCTTTCTTTCCTATACTTTCAGTTGCTCCTCGAGAAGAGCAACTCCAAGACACACAATTTTCAGATTCACCACAGTTGAAATGAAGGAAAAAATGTTAAGGGCAGCCAGAGAGAAAGGTCGGGTTACCCACAAAGGGAAGCCCATCAGACTAACAGCAGATCTCTCGGCAGAAACTCT
>NW_016809658.1:887132-921373 GCF_001698545.2 Rhinopithecus bieti
CCTTTGAAAACTGGCACAAGACAGGGATGCCCTCTCTCCTATTCGACGTAGTGTTGGAAGTTCTGGCCAGGGCAATCAGGTAAGAGAAAGAAATAAAGGGTATTCAGTTAGGAAAAGAGGAAGTCAAATTGTCCCTGTTTGCAGATTACGTGACTGTATATTTAGAAAACCCCATCATCTCAGCCCAAAATCTCCTTAAGCTGATAAGCAAATTTAGCAAAGTCTCAGAATACAAAATCAATGTGCAAAAATCACAAGCATTCTTATACACCAATAACAGACAAACAGAGAGCCAAACCATGAATGAACTCCCATTCACAATTGCTTCAAAGAGAATAAAATACCTAGGAATCTAACTTACAAGGGATGTGAAGGACTTCCTCAAAGAGAACTACAAACCACAAGGCAATGAAATAAAAGAAGACACAAGCAAATGGAAGAACATTCCATGCTCATGGATAGGAAGAATCAACATCGTGAAAATGGCCATACTGCCCAAGGTAATTTATAGATTCAATGCCATCCCCATTAAGCTACCAATGACTTTCTTCACAGAATTGGAAAAAACTACTTTAAAGTTCATATGAGAGCCAAAATGAGTCCACATTGCCAAGACAATCCTAAGCCAAAAGAACAAAGCTGGAGGCATCATGCTACCTGACTTCAAACTATACTACAAGACTACAGTAACCAAAACAGCATGGTACTGGTACCAAAACAGAGGTATAGACCAGTGGAACAGAACAGAGCCCTCAGAAATAATACCACACATCTACAACCATCTGATCTTTGACAAACCTGACAAAAACAAGCAATGGGGAAAGGATTCCCTATTTAATAAATGGTGCTGGCAAAACAGGCTAGTCATAACTAGAAAGCTGAAACTGGATCCTTTCCTTACTCCTTATACAAATATTAATTCAAGATGGATTAGAGACTTTAATGTTAGACCTAAAACCATAAAAACCCCAGAAGAAAACCTAGGCAAGAGAGAAAGAGAGAAAGAAAGAAGGGAGGTGAGGGAAGAGGAGAAGAGAGGAGAGGAGAGGAGAGGAGAGGAGAGGAAAAGAGATACAGACATTCTTGCTTGTTCCTGATCTTAGGGACAAAGTCTTCAATCTCTTACTATTAAATATAATGTCACTTGTAAGTTTTTCACAGGTGCTCTTTGTCAGGTTTAGGAATCTGATTTTCAAATGTTAAAGCTTTTGTGCATTACTTAGCATAAAGCCTACACAGTCATGAGTTATATACTGAATCAATCAGTTATATACTGTTCAATTCAATTTACTAAGATTTTGTTAAGGAATATTCGTGTGTATGTTCATAAAGGTTATTATTGATCTATAGTCTCCTTGTCTCATGATGAATTTTTCTGATTTTAGTATTAAGGTAACACTGGCCACATAAAATAAGTTGAAAAGTGTTCCTATCTCTTCTATTTTGTAAAAGACTTTTATTGGAATAATGTCATTTCTTTCTAAAATGTTTCATGAATTCTTCAGTGAAACTCTATAGGACTGGGGTTTTCTTTACAAGGTTTTTTTATTAGAATTTCAATTTAACTAGTAGATATAGAGCTATTCAGATACTCTATTTCATACTGAGTCAGTTTTGGTCAATTGTGTTTTTCAAGGACTTTGTCCATCTCATCTAAGTTGTCAAATTTATTGGCATCTATTTATTTGTATTATTTCCTTATTATCCTTAATGTATCAAAATTTATAATGATATGTCTCCTTTCATTCTTGATATTAGTGATTTGTATTTACTCTTTTTCCTGATCAGTCTAGTTATAAGTTTATCCATTTTATTGATCTTTTTATAGAAACAGTTTTTTGCTTAGTTGATATTTTCTATTACTTTTTTCTGTTTTTTATTTATTTATGTTCTTACTCTTATTATTTCCTAATTTCTATTTATTTGAGGTTTAATTTGCTCTTTTTTTACTTCTTAAGGTAAAAAGTAAGCCATTTATTTTGAACCTTCTTTTCCAAAATAAATATTTAATGGTGTACATTTTCCTCTAAATACTGCTTTAGCTCTACCTTGTAAATGGTAATATGTTCTCTTTTCATTGTCACTTAATTCCAAATATTTTCTAATTTTTCTCGTGATTTTTTGATTTGATTTGGGGAAGTGTTTTATTTACTTTCCAAATATTTGTGAATACTTCAGATATTTTTCTGTTAAAATGTTGTTGTCAGAGATTATATTTTACATCATTTCAATTTCATGTCAAAACAATTTCAATTGTTTTGTATTTATTGAGATTTGTTTTAGCCTAGCATATGTTGGTTAGTGCTCATACACACTTGAAAAGAATGTGTATTCCATTGTTATGTGGATTTGCTTGATGGTGTCATTCAAGTCCTCCATATATTTACTGACTTTACTGATTTTTCTGCCTATTTGTTCTATTAACTATGGAGAGTAAAATATTCAACTATGATGAAGAAGTAACTATTTCACCTTGTAGTTTTGTGACGTTTTGCTTCATGTATTTTGAAGCTTTGTTATTGAGTGCATTCATTTTATGATTGTTATGTGTTCTTAATGTGTTGACCCCTTTTTCACTCTGAGGTGTCCCATTATCTCTGGCTACTTTCTGATGTCTACTTAGCTATTAACAACTCTTACCTTTCTTATGATTAGAGTTTGCATAGTATATATTTTCTATCTTTTTTTTTTTTTTTTTTTTTTTTTTTTTTTTTTTTTTTTTTTTTTTTTTTTTTTTTTTTGAGACAGGGTCTTACTCTGTTGCTTAGGCTCGAGTACAGTGGTGCAATCATACCTCACGGCAGCCTCAAACACCTAGGCTCAAGCAATCCTCCTGCCTCTGTCTCCTGAATAGCTGGGACTACAGGAATGTGCTATCACAACCAGCTTTTTTTTTTTTTTTTTGGTAGAGATAAGGTCTTGTCATCTTGCCCAAGCTGGTCTTGAACTCCTCAGCTCAAGGAATCCTCCCCACTCAGCTTCACAGAGTACTGAGATCACAGGTGTAAGACACTGTATCTGGCTCTCTATTATCTTTTTATTTGTGACATTTCTCTGTTTTTATATTTGGGGTGTGTTTCTTCTAGACAACATATAATTGGGTCTTAGTATTCTATGCAATCATAAAATCTCTGCATGCTAATTGAGGTATTTACATCACTTTCATTTACCCAGTACAGTTGGCTTTCAATCTACCATCTTGTTATTTCCTTTCTATTTCTTACATCTGTTTTCTGTTGCCTTTTCCCTCTTCCTGTATCCTTTTAGATTGGGCAGTTCTTATTAGCTAAAACACTTTGTTTTTGGTTCATGAGTTTTGTTTTGTTTTGCAACAGTTTCTCTAGGGTTTTCAGTGGGCATCCAGAAGTTAGATGTTCTACCTTCAAATAGTATTGTACCATTTTATGTATAATGTAAGAACTTTATGATGAATACTTTCATTTCCTCCCTCACATTATTGGTACTATTTTGTCATACATTTTACTTCTGCCTACTTTACAATCTTCTCAATTCAATATTGTTATCTTTGCCTTAAAAAGTCAAACATTTTGAAGACATTTAAATATAAGAAAAATGTGCTTTATATTCCAAACATATTTCCTATTTCAGGTGTTCTTCACTCCTTTATGCAGATATAAGTCTCATCTGACATCATTTTTCTTCCACCTAAAGGAATTTCTCTTATATGTCCTATAGTGAAAGTCTGCTGACAATATATTTCCTCACTTTTACTATTCTGAAAAAAAAAAAAACTTTATTTTTGACTTCAATTTTGAAAGTTTGTTTTGCCATGCAAAGAGTTCTAGGTTGACAGGTTTGCTTTCTTTATTTTTTAGAAAGTTAGGCTGAGCATGGTGGTTCATGCCTGTAATCCCAGCACTTTGGGAGGCTGAGGCAGGCGGATCACTTGAGGCCAGGAGCTCAAGACCAGCATGGCCAACATGGTGAAACCCTGTCTCTGCTGAAAATACCAAAATTAACCTGTCATGGTGGCGGGCACATGTTATCCCAGGTACCCGGAGAGGCCGAGGTAGGAGAATTGCTTGAACCTGGGAGGTGGAGGTTGCAGTAAACAAAGATTGTGCCACTGCACTCCAGCCTGGGTGACAGAGCAAGACATCATCTCAAAAAAAGAGAAAAAAAAAAGAAATTTAAACATATTGTTACATTGTTGGGAGTAGGATAACTTCACACTTACTTACAGGTCAAAAATATTAAAGTTCTTAAAACTTACCATTTCTGCAATGCTTAAACAATTGTAATACGCTTCCTTTGATCATTAGTTTCATGTAATTTTATCTCCTTCAGGAGACTGTAAACCTCTTCATGAGAGGAAAACCATGTTATACTCCTCCTTTGTATGTCCTGCATTGTCTAGAACGATGCCTTCTATAGTGCATACTCAATTATTTCTTGGTAGTTGGTCAACTCATCAAAGAAACTTTTTAATGTACTTGGCTTGATTTGTACTTTGTTTTCAGGTATAAATTATAAATCCCAAATCATGTTAGCACTATATTAGGTATTTTTTGCTAAATTTCTACAGACATAAGCTCCCCAAAGACAAGGATATGTTTTGTGTATCTGTGTCTCTGCTCAGCATAGAGCATGGACCCAGAGGAGCCACCGACACAGAACCAATTGTTGACTTCTGAACTAGATATACAGGCGCAGAGCCCAAAAGTGAAGAAATTGCCTACTAAGCCTATAGGTAGGCCCACTGACCAGCACAAGCTACACCAAGCTACACCCATCATGGAATTTTGCATCCCAGGATTCTTTTCAGATATAACAGTCCTAAAGAATAATAGCATAATCTCACATATCTATACTTACATTGCAGTTTAAAGACTACCTCTGTTTCACATGTTAGCCAGGATCTAGTCAGGAAAATAGAAACCATTATTCCTTCTACAAATAGAGGAAAGTTAATACAGAAAAATCAGTTACAGCAGTAAAGGAAAAGTTAGAAATACAATCAGGGTTATTGAGGGTGAACCCTGGCATTATCAACAGTAGGAAGCTATTATCAGCCCTAGGTCTGGAGGGACAGTAGAAGGCAGTGGTGTAACACAGTCCAGAAGGTGGGGACCCACAGCAGCAGCTGGAGCCATGAAGGAAACCAAGTTGCTGTCAAGGATGCCACAGGAAGCCGAAAGAGGAAGAGAAACGCCCTGGCTACTCTCCACTGCTACTCTGCAATCTTGCAACTGCCTCTCTTGGGTCAAATCCATCTGGAAGCCAAAGAGCTGGAAAGTCTGGGAAAGAAATGTAGCTTTCTGCATTACAGAAGAGAGCAAAGAAAGGCAGAGAATGAGTCTGAGAGTAACCAGGCAGTCACTCTCCACATTTTATTTCACTGTGCAAGAGAAAAATGGAGACTTAGAGAACTCCACTGACTTACTCAGGATTATGTAGTCAATAAATGGTAGAACTAGGATTTCTTTAACTACAAACTAGTTCTATACATTTTTTTCTACAGACTGTGATTTCCTCTTACAATAAAATAAGAGAGGAGGAGGGAAACTGTATCTCCTTGCCTAGACTACAATAACTGCTTCCTAACTGATTTTCCCATTTTCTGTCTCATCCCCTTGTCTCCTCTATTCTCACTACACATGATTGAATTTCCTACAAAGTGTTATTTAAAGCAGTATTCGCTTTGGAAGTCCTAAGCTCTTAGGTGATTCTCCTCAGGAACCCCTCACCAAAACATCTGGCGGCCCTCATTCCCTCTTCACTCCCCACACCCCTGAGCTTCCAGAGCTCCTTCAGCTTCCTTCTCTCACGGCACGTGCCACATTGAGCAGCAATTACTTGTTGCAGGTCTCCCATCTCAGACTGAAGGGAACAAACTCTCAGTCATCTTGAAACTGACACAATGTCTGACACACTGTCAGTGCTCTATAACTGCTTGAATAAGCGAATGGATGTAACTAAAGACCTCCTTCCACCAGATAGTTGAGGTATTCAAAATTGAGACTGCTAATCTGTCCCTGAGTCTCTGAAGATGGTAAGATGCACCAGTTCACAGCTCCATGTTATCAGGAGGAATTTATCCCTTTATTTCTAGTGTCTTAACTTTGGTGCCCCAGCGTTACAATCATCCAACTACAAGATTGTGGAGTCCTGCCTTTTCATTTAGTAACATGAGTGAGAAGGATGAGCATGAACAATGGCTGCCTAGATCGAGAATCCATTCAGATGCTGAAATAAAAATAATTGAACAACAAAGCCCTGTGCTAGCACTTTCTCTACAGTGATACACAAGAGGCATTTGTGGGCCCACAACAATTTTGAAAGCATAGTTCTGGGGCATAGTACTATGTAATCATAAAATTACACTGGAGATAAGATTTAATTATCATTTTCACCTTTCTAACACCTTTCACAAAGTAATGCTTAAAAGCTTTATGAGAAAGAATACTACCCTTAAAGTGATAACATGCAACAATGAAAGCACAAGAAAGTCCAACCAGCAGGACAGGCTTTTAGGGAGATTAGGTTCAGGGGTATTATTCAAAATTGTTATAGGTGACTGCCATCTAAGGGAGTTTATAGATTGGCTTCAAAGGGAAAGCCAAGGGAAAAATAAATGGACCCTGTTTCCTAAAAGAGATCTTTTCGTTTCCTTCATACAGGGAGCTGGTGAAAGCTGCTGGCTACCGTAAGTAGACACTGATCAAAAAATCCTCAATATCATTCTATGATCACCATAAATCATAACACACTCAGCATGGCCACTGATAGAGATGTGCAAAGTAGAGGGAAGGCCCTGACCTGTCCTCAAAGGGTGGGATCCATAGGATGGCAACAGCTACGTGAAAATAACTTTTCCTGATAAGGTTAATCATATCCTAATTGCATTCATGAACTTTCAGCTAATTTAAAAAGTTATGCCCAAACATCAAGGTCATGAAAAGTAATGAAAATCTGAGAAAGTATTACAGATTGGAGAAATTAAGGAGATATGATAACTGCTATGATTGAATGTTGGTGTCTCCCCAAAAGTCATATGTCAGAACCTAATACTCAATGTGATAGTATTAAGAGGTGGAACCTTTGAAAGTGACTAATCCATAAGGGCTCCACTCTCACGAATAGGATTAGTGCCCTTGTAAGATGGGCTCCAAGGAGTTATTTTCCCTCTTCTACTACAGCAAGAAGGTGTTCTTTGAAGCCGAGAACAATCCCTCATCAAACACCAAATCTGCTGGTGTCTTGATCTTGGACTTCCTAACCTCTAGAACTGTGAGCAACAAATTTCTGTTGTTTATAAATTACTCAGTGTAAGGTATTTTGTTATAACAGCCCAAACAGACTAAGACAATGACCAAATGCAACATGGTATCCAGGATTGAATCCTGCACCACAAAAAGGTTACTAGTGGGAAAACTGGTGAAATCCAAATGAAACCCAGAGTTTACTTAATATTAACATGCCAATGTTAATTTCTTAGCTTTGACAATTATCTTTATATGAGATGTTAACAGTAGAGGAAGCTGAGTGAAGGGTATGTAGGAACTTTTTGTACTCCCTTGGTAACTTTTCTATAAATCTAAAATTACTCCAGAATACAAAGATTGTTTTTAAGAAAAGTAATAGGCAAATTCCACTGGCTATTCTGGTAGTATTATCACTTGAGTAATAGCAAATAGAATACTTCTTTCTAGTTCCCAGCTTTCCAAAAAGGAAGATATGGATCCATCAGACAACACAGACTATAGAATAATCAGGGCAGCCATTAGTTCTTGAATTGGACCTATAGGTCCAAAGGAGAATCTACCACCCTTAATTGTGAGTGATGGC
This sequence comes from Rhinopithecus bieti, assembly GCF_001698545.2. Taxonomy (NCBI): domain Eukaryota; kingdom Metazoa; phylum Chordata; class Mammalia; order Primates; family Cercopithecidae; genus Rhinopithecus; species Rhinopithecus bieti. The sequence continues at coordinate 894,942 of NW_016809658.1, forward strand.
CTCAGCTGCTGAGGCTTCTAGACGGATTTAGTTAGCCCAGAACTCTTCATGATTCGACTTTTCCCAGTGAATTCAAACCACAATCATCAAGGCTTCACCTAGAAATGAGACCAAAATATTTGTAACTCATTTGCATCTGTATATATATGCTTTTTCAATGTAAATATTTTGTACTATAAGTTTATGTGCTCTCCTCCCTTTCATAGAATACCGAAGATCAAACTACTAGCAGGTATCAAGTTTTGACAGAAGAAGGGAAGAGTTCTGCCTTTAGGCTTAGAAGGAAAGATTGAGGTTGAGTTACAGAGGCATTTCATAGATTTCCTTTTCTTTGGGGTATGTTATTAGAGAATTGTTGTGTTCCTTTGGAGGCATCATACTGCCCTTCCTTTTCATGGTTTTGTTTTTAAATGTGTGTGTTTCCCTCCACTGATAGCTGTGCATGTGGTAGAATAGTTCCAATTTTATGGAGTAGCTTTTGTAGGGAACAACATTTTTGGCTGGGCATGGTGGCTCATGCCTGTAATTCCAGCACGTTGGGAGGCTGGTGAGTGGATCATGAGGTCAGGAGATTGAGACCATCCTGGGTAACATGGTGAAACCTCATCTCTACAAAAAATACAAAAAATTAGCCAGGCATGGTGGCAGGTGCCTGTAGTCCCAGCTACTCGGGAGGCTGAAGCAGAAGAATGGCGTGAACCCAGGAGGCAGAACTTGCAGTGAGCAGAGATCGAGCCACTGTACTCCAGCCTGGGTGACGGTGCGAGACTCTGTCTCAAAAAAAAAAAAAAAAAAAAAAAAATTCCTGTAGATGCATCCTGTAGTGTCAGTTGGGTGGGGTGGTTTGGTTCTTGGTGGGCACAGTAATGTAGTCTCCATATGATTTATTTCAAAGTAATCAATGCCAGCAGTGTCTGAAAATGCCTCAGTGGCCTAGGCTACAGTTGTTTGTGGAGGCTGTGACAGGGATTTGCTGAGGACAGGGATGCTGAGCAAGCTGGTCCTCAGGCCCTGAGAGGAAAGGGGATATGTGTGCAGCATCTCTGCTACTGGAGGAGAATTTAGTAAAGGGGCTGCTTTCCAAGAGATGAATAAGATTTACAAAAAACAGAAAGCAATAGTCCAGCACCTCAGGGTTGTCTGCTGTGAAGAGCTGTTACTACCCCTACAATTAAGGTACAAAGGGAGGTAGAAGTTACTGAAAACTGGAGAGTTCCTACATCTAGGGAACTGCCTGTGCAGCATCCACTGGAGCAAGCCAGGGCACAGGAGTAAATACCCTGACCTCACTCTTCTTCCACGCTCTGATTCACTGCTGGTGCCTCCCACTGGCCAAATCCAACTAGCAACAGAGCACACAGGAGCCCACTTCTACCAGCCCACACAGGGAGGCCTTCTGAAGGCCCAGAACAGGATGAAGAAAGGGACAGAGAGTAAATAAAAAGGACATCATTTGCCAAACAGCTCAGGCTAGCAAAGTACAGAGGCTGCTGTATGCTTTCAACACAGGTGGACTTGGAAAGGACTGTACCCACATTTCCTAAGTGGCCTCACCTGGCTTCAAATAATAGTCTTCTTTCCTCTTTTAAGTCTGTCCTTGATATTCCCTTCATCTGTGAAACCCTTTAAAGAAGCCAGCAGCCAAGATTTCTCCCTAGAGACAAAGAGGAGCGATGGGGCGAGCAACACTGAAAATACCACTGGAACACAAAAGAAATAAATACCAGTAACTACAAACTTCTGACATGGATAGATTTACCCGGGTTTGAATTGTTTGCCATTTTCATCACCTTTGGATTTTTCATTATGTGTAACAAAAACTCCAAAAGTGAAAAAATATACAAGGCAGTTAGAAGGGAAAGGAGTGGGGCAGTGGGGCTCATGAGCTGCATATGAGTTAAGGGGAAGATGGTCAAGGGGGAAAAACATGGGTGGAATCAAAGAAGAGAAGACAGAGAGGTGCAGTTCATGTTGGATATGGGTTAACAAAGTCTCACCATCAGCGGCAGATGTTTGCCCAATGAACTGGGCAACTGATAACGCTGGGGTTGCTAATATACATACAGAAAACCCATGTAAAGCAGGTATGAACTGCTTCAATAAACTAGGATACCAAGAAAGTCACATTCCTTTGATATTCAAGTTGTAATGATGCCGAGGCTCTACCTGCCCAGATTAGCTGTGCTTCTCTTTCCCAGATATGCCTAAGAACACACAGCTTGCTTGGTCTATAATGTTAGTCTTCAGGGGTGTTTTTTTTTTTTTTTTTTTTTTGAGACGGAGTCTCGCTCTGTAGCCCGGGCTGGAGTGCAGTGGCCGGATCTCAGCTCACTGCAAGCTCCGCCTCCTGGGTTTATGCCATTCTCCTGCCTCAGCCTCCCGAGTAATTGGGACTACAGGCGCCCGCCACATCGCCTGGCTAGTTTTTTTGTATTTTTTTAGTAGAGACGGGGTTTCACCATGTTAGCCAGGATGGTCTCGATCTCCTGACCTCGTGATCCACCCGTCTCGGCCTCCCAAAGTGCTGGGATTACAGGCTTGAGCCACCGCGCCCGGCCTTCAGGGTTTTTTTTAAAATTTCACAACAGAATCTGTATTCATCACTCACTCATTCATTCATTCGGCCAGTTAACATTTTTGAGCACCTGCTGTGCATCCGGTTCTGCTGTAAATGCTGAGGATACAGCAGAGAAAAGGAAAGTGAAGTCCCTTACTCTCATGGTCCTTATGTTTTAATGGGGTGAGGTAGACAAATAAACAAAAATGAAAAAAGTAAATTCACAGAGTAATGCAGCCTTGAAGAAGTAAAGGCAGATGGACTCAAAGACGGCCTACCAGCAGGAAAGAAATTAGATTGGGTAGTCTGAAAAAGCTCTCTGAGAAGGTAGTCTTTGGGCTAACAAAAAGGAATCAGTCATGCAGCAATGTGGGTATGAACATTTGAGGCTTATGCCTTGGAAGTGCGAGTGTAAAGGCCCTGAGAAGGAGTCAGCTTGGCTGATCTTACAAGGGTGTTAGGGTCAGGAGGGGCTCAAACCTTGCTCACAGGTTGTGCCCAGAGCCAGCCCTTCCTAAGGACAAGCCTGGTGTGATAATTCTGTATCAGGGCTCCAGATTCCTGCAGACACCCCACACCCCAGAAAAAGTCTCTGACCTATTCCCGTTAGAACACAAATTTTATTTTATTTTTTATTATACTTAAGTTCTGGGATACATGTTCAGAACGTGCAGATTTGTTACAAAGGTACACGTGTCATGGTAGTTTGCTGCACCCGTCAACCCGTCATCTACATTAGGTACTTCTCCTAATGCTATCTCTCCCCTTGACCCCCAGTCCTCGACAGGCCCCAGTGGTTGATGTTCTCCTCCCTGTGCCAATATGTTCACATTGTTCAATTCCCAGTTATGAGTGAGAGTACACAGTGTTTGGTTTTCTGTTCCTGTGTTAGCCTGCTAAGAATGATGGTTTCCAGCTTCATCCATGTCCCTGCAAAAGACATGAACTCATCATTTTTTGTGGCTGCATAGTATTCCATGGTGTATATGTGACATATTTTCTTTATCCAGGCTATCATTGATGGACATTTGTTTCCAAGTCTTTGCTATTGTTAATAGTGCTGCAATAAACATACTTGTGCATGTATCTTTATAGTAGAATGATTTATAATCTTTTGGATATATACCCAGTAATGGGATTGCTGGATCAAATGGTATTTCTAGTTCTAGATCTTTGAGGAATCACCACGCTGTCTTCCACAATGGTTGAACTAATTTACACTCCTACCAACGGTGTAAAATCATTCCTATTTCTCCACATCCTCTCCAGCCATCTATTGTTTCCTGACTTTTTAATGATTGCCATTCTAACTGGCATGAGATAGTATCGCATTGCGGTTTTGATTTGCATTTCTCTAATGACCAGTGATGATGAACTTTTTTTATATGTTTGTTGCCTGCAAAAATGTCTTATTTTGAAAAGTGTCGGTTCACGTCCTTTGCCCACTTTTTAATAAGGTGTTTTTTTTTTTTTTTTTTTTTTTTTTAAATTTGTTTAAGTTCCTTGTAGACTCCGGATATTAGCCCTTTGTCAGATGGATAGATTGAAAAAATTTACTCCCATTCTGTAGGTTGCCTGTTCACTCTGACAACAGTATCTTTTGCTATGCAGAAGTTCTTTAGTTTAATTAGATCCCATTTGTCAATTTTGGCTTTTGTTGCCATTGCTTTTGGTGTTTTAGTCATGAAGGTTTGCCCATGCCTATGCCCTGAATGGTATTGCCTAGGTTTTCCTCTAGGGTTTTTATGGTTTTAGGTCTTACATTTTAATTGTTCATCTATCTTGAGTTACTTTTTGTATAAGGTGTAAGGAAGGGAACCAGTTTCAGTTTTCTGTATATGGCTAGCCAGTTTTCCCAACACCATTTATTAAACAGGAAATCCTTTCTCCATTGTTTGCTTTTGTCAGTTTTGCCAAAGATCAGACGGTTGAATATGTGTGGGGTTATTTCTGAGGCCTCTGTTCTTATCCATTGGTCTATATATCTGTTTTGGTATCAGTACCAAGCTGTTTTGATTACTGTAGCCTTGAAGTATAGTCTGAAGTCAGGTAGTGTGATGCCTCCCACTTTGTTCTTTTTGCTGAGGATTGTCTCAGCTCTATGGGCTCTTTCTTGGTTCCATATGAAATTTAAAGTGGTTTTTTCTAATTCTGTGAAGAAAGTCAATGGTATCTTGATGGGAATAGCATTGAATCTATAAATTACTTTGGGCAGTATGGCCATTTTCACAATATTGATTCTTCCTATCCATAAGCATGGAATGCTTTTCCATTTATTTCTGTCCTCTCTTATTTCCTTGAGCAGTGGTTTGTAGTTCTCCTTGAAGAGGTCCTTCACATCCCTTGTAAGTTGGATTCCTAGGTATTTTATTCTCTTTGTAGCAATTGTGAATGGGAGTTCACTCATGATTTAGCTCTGTGTTCATCTATTATTAGTGTTTAGGAATGCTTGTGATTTTTGCACATTGATTTTGTATACTGAGACTTTGCTGAAGTTGCTTATCACTTTAAGAAGTTTTTGAGCTGAGATAATAGGGTTTTCTAAATATACAATCATGTCATCTGCAAACAGAGATAATTTGACTTCTTCTCTTCCTATTTGAATACTCTTTATTTCTTTCTCTTGCCTGATTGCCCTGGCCAGAACTTCCAATACTATGTTGAATAAGAGTGGCGAGAGAAGTGACCTTGTCTTGTGCTGGGCTTCAAAGGCAATGCTTCCAGCTTTTGCCCATTCAGTATGATATTGGTTGTGGGTTTGTCATAAATAACTCTTATTATTTTGAGATGCATTCCATCAATACTGAGTTTATTGAGTGTTTTTTGCATGAAGCAGTGTTGAATTTTATTGAAGGCCTTTTCTGCATCTATGGAGATAATCATGTGGTTTTTGTCATTGGTTATGTTTATGTGATGGATTACNCTCCTGGACTCATTGATTTTTGGAAGTGTTTTTCGTGTCTCTGTCTCCTTCAGTTCTGCTCTGATCTTAGTTATTTCTTGTCTTCTGCTAGCTTTTGAATTTGCTTGCTCTTGCTTCTCTAGTTCTTTTCATTGTGATGCTAGGGTGTCAACTTTAGATCTTTCCCACTTTCTCCTATGGGCATTTAGTGCTATAAATTTCCCTCTAAACACTGCTTTAGCTGTGTCTCAGAGATTATGGTACATTGTGTCTTTGTTTTCATTGGTTTCAAATAATTATTTATTTCTACCTTAATATTGTTATTTACCCAGTAGTCATTCAGGAGCAGGTTGTTCAGTTTCCATGTAGTTGTGCAGTTTTTAGTGAGTTTCTTAATCCTGAGTTCTAATGTGATTGCACTGTGGTCTGAAAGACTGTTAAGATTTCCATTCTTTTGCATTTGCTGAGTAGCGTTTTACTTCCAATTATGTGGTCAATTTTAGAATAAGGGCAATGTGGTGCTGAGAAGAATGTATATTCTGTTGACTTGGGGTAGAGAGTTCTGTAGATGTCTATTAGGTCTGCTTGGTCCAGAGCTGAGTTCAAGTCTTGAATATCCTTGTTAATTTTCTGTTTCATCATTCTGTCTAATATTGACAGTGAGGTGTTAAAGTCTCCCATTATTATTGTGTGGGAGTCTAAGTCTCTTTGTAGGTCTTTAAGAACTTGCTTTATGAATCTGGATGCTTCTGTATTGGGTACATATATATTTAGGATAGTTAGATTTTCTTGTTGCATTGATCCCTTTGTCATTATATAATGCCCTTCTTTGTCTTTTTTGATCTTTGTTGGTTTAAAGTCTGTTTTATCAGAGACTAGGATTGCAACCCCTGGCTTTTTGTTTTTTTTGTGTGTTTTTGCTTTCTATTTTCTTGGTAACTCTTCCTCCACCCCTTTATTTTGAGCCTATGTGTGTCTTTGCATGTGAGATAGGTCTCCTGAACACAGCACACAGATGGGTCTTGACTTTTTTTTTTTTTTTTTTTGAGAAGTAGTCTCACTGTCTACCAGGCTGGAGTGCAATGGCCTGATCTCAGCTCACTGCAAGCTCTGCCTCCTGGGTTCGCGCCATTCTCCTGCCTCAGCCTCCTGAGTAGCTGGGACTACAGGCGCCCACCACCACACCCGGCTAATTTTTTGTATTTTTAGTAGAGACGGGGTTTCACCATGTTAGTCAGGATGGTCTCGATCTCCTGACCTCATGATCCACCCACCTCAGCCTCCCAAAGTGCTGAGATTACAGGCATGAGCCACTGTGCTTGGCTAGGCCTTGACTCTTTATCCAACTTGCCAGTCTGTGTCTTTCAATTGGGGCATTTAGCCCATTTACATTTAAAGTTAATATTGTTATGTGTGAATCTGATCCTGTCATCATGATGCTAGCTGGTTATATTACTCATTAGTTGGTGCAGTTTCTTCAGTGTTGTTGGTCTTTACATTCTTGTATGTTTTTGCAGTGGCTGGTACTGGTTTTTCCTTTCCATATTTAGTGCTTCCTTCAGGAGCTCTTGTAAGGCAGGCCTAGTGGTGACAAAACCCTCAGCATTTGCTTGTCTGTAAAGGATTTTATTTCTCTTTCACTTATGAAGTTTAGTTTGGCTGGATATGAAGTTCTGGGTTGAAAATTCTTTTCTTTAAGAATGTTGAATGTTGGCCACCACTCTATTCTGACTTGTAGTGTTTCTGCAGAGAGATCTGCTGTTAGTTTGATGGGCTTCCCTTTGTGGGTAACCCAACCTTTCTCTCTGGCTGCCCTTTTTCCTTCATTTCAAATTTGGTGAATCTGATGATAATGTGTCTTGGGGTTACTCTTCTCCAGGAGTATCTTTGTGGTGTTCTCTGCATTTCCTGAATTTGAATGCTGGCCTGTCTTGCTAGGTTGGGGAAGTTCTCCTAGGTAGTATCCTAAAGTGTGTTTTCCAACTTGATTCCATTCTCCCCATCACTTTCAGGTACACCAATCAAATATAGGTTTGGTCTCTTCACATAGTCCCTTATTTCTTGGAGGCTTTGTTTGCTCCTTTTCATTCTTTCTTCTCAAATCTTCTCTTCACACTTTATTTCATTATGTTGATCTTCAATCTCTGATATCCTTTCTTCCACTTGATCAGTTCAGCTATTGATACTTGTGTATGCTTCACGAAGTTCTCGTGCTGTGTTTTTCAGCTCCATCAGGTCATTTATGTTCTTCTCTAAACTGGCTATTATAGTTAGCAGTTCCTGTAACCTTTCATCAAGGTTCTTAGCTTCCTTGTATTGGGTTAGAAGATGTTCCTTTGGCTCAGAGGAGTTTGATATTACCCACCTTCTGAAGCCTACTTCTGTGAATTCATCAAACTCATTCGCCAACCAGTTTTGTTCCCTTGCTGGCAAGGTGTTGTGATCCTTTGGAGGAGAAGAGGCATTCTGGTTTTTGGAATTTTCAGCCTTTTTGCACTGGTTTCTCCCCATCTTCATGGATTTGTCCTACACCCACTGTGTAACCAGTCCCAGATCTTTGATGTTGGTGACCTTCAGATGGGGTTTTTGAGTGGTCATTCTTTTTGTTGATGTTGATGCTATTGCTTCCTGTTTGTTAGTTTTCCTTCTAACAGTCAGGTCCGTCTTCTGCAGGTCTGCTGGCATTTGCTCGAGGTCCACTCTGGACACTGTTTGCCTGGGTATCACCAGCAGAAGCTGCAGAACAGCAAAGATTGCTGCCTGCTGCTTCCTCTGTAAGCTTCATCACAAAGGGGCACTTCCCAGATGCCACCTGGAGCTCTCCTGCATGAGGGGTCTGTCGACCCCTGCTGGGAGATGTCTCCCCATAAGGAGGGACGGGGTTCAGGGACCCACTTGAGGAGGCAGTCTGTCCCTTAGCAGAGCTTGAGCGCTGTGCTGGAAGGTCTGCTGCTCTCTTCAGAGCCAGCAGGCAAGAATGTTTAAGTCTGCTGAAGCTGCACCCACAGCCGCCTCTTCCCCCAGATGCTCTGTCCCAGGGAGATGGGAGTTTTATCTATAAGCCCCTGACTGGGACTGCTGCCTTTCTTTCAGAGACACTCTGCCCAGAAAGGAGGAATTTAGAGAGGCAGTCTAGCTACAGTGGCTTTGTGGCACTGTGGTAGGCTGTACCCAGTCTGAATTTCCTGGTGGCTTTGTTTACACTGTGAGGGCAAAAATGCCTACTCAAGCCTCAGTAATGGTGGATGCCCCTCCCCCAACCAAGCTCGAGCATCCCAGGTCAACTTCAGACTGCTGTGCTGGCAGCGAGAATTTCAAGCCAGTGGATCTTAGCTTGCTGGACTCCATGGGGGTGGAATCCACTGAGCAAGACCACTCAGCCCCCTGGCATCAGCCACTTTTCCAGAGGAGTGAACGGCTCTGTCTCACTGGCATTCAAGGTGAAAAACTCCTGCAGCTAGCTTGGTGTCTATCCAAATGGCCGCCCAGCTTTGTACTTGAAACCCAGGCACCTAAGGGAATCTCCTGGTCTGCAGGTTGCAAAGACCATGGGAAAAGCGTAGTATCTGGGCCAAATGCACTGCCCCTCATGGCACAGTCCGTCAAGGCTTCCCTTGGCAATGGGAGGGAGTTCCCTGACCCCTTGTGCTTCCCGGGTGAGGGGACATCTCACCCTGCTTCTATTCTCCCTCCATGGGCTGCATCCACTGTGTAACCAGTCCCAGTGAGATGAGCCAGGTACCTCAGTTGGAAATGCAGAAATCAATCACCCACCTTCTGCGTTGGTCTCGCTGGGAGCTGCAGACCGGAGCTGTTCCTATTCAGCTATCTTGCCCAGGAATCCAGAACAGAATTTTTTTTTTTTTTTTTTTTGAGACAGAGTCTCGCTCTGTCACCCGGGCTGGAGTGCAGTGGCCAGATCTCGGCTCACTGCAAGCTCCGCCTCCCGGGTTCATGCCATTCTCCTGCCTCAGCCTCCCGAGTAGCTGGGACTATAAGCACCTGCCACCTCACCCGGCTAGTTTTTTGTATTTTTTAGTAGAGACGGGGTTTCACCGTGTTAGCCAGGATGGTCTCAATCTCCTGACCTCGTGATCTGCCCGTCTCGGCCTCCCAAAGTGCTGGGACAGAACACAAATTTTAATTGATTTACATGGCCCTGACAAAGGCCACTTGAGAGAAAAAGATAATAGGATCCTTGAAAAGGAAATGTTCCACCTTCTTCCAGTTCCATAGCAGGGGGGAAACTTGACTTTTGGGTAACTAATTTTGTTTTGAAGTCATTTTACAAAATAAAAGGAGTTGTTCCCAAAGCTAACTGACCGCTTCCATTACTAGAAACTACATTGCTCACAAAGCTTCAAATGGCTATCTTGCCTAAAATCCTAAAATGAAGAACTGAAGTTTAGGTTTAGGTTTAGCTAAGGCAGGTTCCCTGAGAGTTGTGCCTGGTGTTGTTCTGCTCAGGAGGGGAAGGGAGAAACATATAAAATTAAGTGAAGCTCCTAGACAGGTGAATCAGGTCCAGCCAAAGTGACAAGATTTTGGAGTACAAAGAAGAAATAAGCATTTCAACGTACAGCAGGTCACAATCAATCAGCAATAGGGTGGTTTTGAAGTATGTCCATAAGTTTTTTGATGCTCTTAGCTTCAAAGGGTGGAGCCTAATTCCTGTCCCCTTGAGTGTGTTTTGCTTGGTGACCTGATGAGTACAACATGGTAGAAGTAAAGTAGTGTGACCCTCGGGATGAGGGCACAAGGGCTCCTCCATGCTCTCTGTAAGATCACTCACTCTGGAAAAATCCAGTTGCCATGTTATAAGGACACTCAAGCAGCCATGCAGAGGAGCCCAATGTGACAAGCAACTGAGGCCTCCTGCCAACAGCCATGTGAGTGAGCCATTGTAGAGGCTAATTCTCTAGCCCCAGTCCAGCTCCCAAATGACTACACCACAACTTACATGTGGATCATAATCTCAGGAGACACCCAGAGTCAGCCAGCTAAACCACTCCCAAATTTCTAACCCACAAAAAACTGCATTTTCTGAGATACTAAAGGTTTGTTGTTTTTAGTCACTAAATTTTTAGGTAATTTGCTATGCAGCAACATAAGCAGTGAAATGGGGAAGCATTTATACGGGGCTCTATAGGCAGGCATTGAGCCTTAGAATAAATGCAATGCTAGTTTTTAGTACCAAGATTCTAACTCCAGGCTGCCATGGCCCTGGGACACGTTTATCATATATGCAAGGGGAAACACATTCAGCATTATCAAATGTGTCTTAAATCAACACCAGTTATTCCTGAGTGGAATTGTTAATAATCACACTGTTCTTAATTGTTGTAGTGTTTCATATTTTCACACAATACTGAAAGAATGACTTAAAAGACTTCTGACAGGCACAAGAAAATACTGATATTAAGTCTGCTTCAAGACTGGAAGGGGTAACTTTAAAAAATTCAACCCAGAGTAAAAGATGTCAACCCCTGTGGCAGAGAATTTCCATAGATTTAGCTGAAGCTTATTTTTCTGGCAGCAGGTAGAACCTTGCCATCTTGAATCATCCAATTTACTAAGCCCTAGATTGACAATACCCTTCCATGTGCTGGTGTCTCTCCATAGATTAAGAAGAAGATGCAAACAAACAATTATTATTTTGGAACCAAGAGATGTTATTCTTGGGCTTAAACTTCTTCACCCTCATCACATCTGCTTCCCAAAATATCAAAAATATTGAAAATCAGAAACTGTCAAAGGCAAATCAACTCAGATGGTGCCTATTTCGAGACTAGCATGTCAATAGTGTTTACACCCCTTCTTACACCACATAGTCTAATTACCTCTGATTATATATTTAAGGAAACTTCTATGCACTGTAAACACTGCAAAAATAATCCCTTCAGGTTCATATCTTCTCCATCTGGAAGAGACTGGGAGTCCCCTGTCAACTAAAGTCCTTGACTAGGACATTTCACCTATGTTTTAAGGAATAGGGAATAAATAACAAGAAGAATAATCACTCATGAGCAATGTCATATTTCTCCCTTATTGCCAGTCTCACCATCCTCTAAACACCTCAAGCCTAGGAAAGGGTGTTCTCGTGACAAATTTAAAATCCAGATGGCACCTGCACTACTAAACATGGCCTCCCCACAAACTGACTTGGGGACTAACTGCCACAATTCTTTGCCAGGTTCACAGACAGAAATTAAAGGAAAAAACAATAGCCAAAGAAATTAATAAACTAGCAGGATGCTGACCCCCTCCTCCCTTAGGTAGTTTTCCAGTGAGTCTTGGGGAAATTCTGCAACTCAGATCCTCATCTATTTTTCCTTGTGTTACTGTCACTAGTCTTAAGAGACAAGTGGTTTAAATTCCCACTGGCAAATGCAAACCATTTCAGTTTGGGTTTTTGTTCCCAGGATAGACTAGCTTCAAAATCGCCCAGCAAACAAAGGCAGCATTCTTAAGAGGGCTTCTCCCATGGGAGAGATCTTGATAAAGATTGGAGCCATTAGGGAGAGCAGGGGATCTCAGGAGTACAAAGAAAAGGCAAAATATCTCCAAAAGCATGTTACATTTTTATAGTGATAGATTTACCTCTCAAAAAAAGAGTCAGAGAAAAAAATGATTGTCATTTTTCTAATATTTACATGATCCCTATGATAAGCCCAACAGTGAATCCAGCATTTCAAGTGTGCAATAAAAAGTAGACAACTTACATTGGTTCCCAGGATATTTTACCTTTTACTCAGCAAGAATGAATCATCAAATCATATACCTATGCCTTTGTACATTTATTCACTTCTTAAGCATCTTTTACATACAAGGCACTGTGCTAGGTGTTGAGTGAGCATTGTTGAACAAAGAAAAAGACATAATTCCTGAATTCACAAAAGTTTACATTTGAGAGGAGGAGATAGAAAGTAAACGTGTGGGCCGGGTGAGGTGATTCATGAATGTAATCCCAGCACTTTGGGAGGCCAAGGCAGGTGAATCACCTGAGGTTCCAGACCAGCCTGGCTAACATGGTGAAACCCCGTCTCTACTAAAAATACAAAAAGTAGCTGGGCATAGTCGTGGACACTTGTAATCCCAGCTACTTAGTAGGCTGAGGCATGAGAATCTCTTGAACCTGGGAAGCAGAGATTACAGTGAGCCACGATCACGCCACTGCACTCCAGCCTAGGTGACAGAGCAAGATTCTGTCTCAAAAAAAAAAAAGAAAGAAAGAAATTAAATGTGTGTGTGTGTGTGTGTGTGTGTGTGTGTGTGTGTGTGTGTGTGTGTAGGGGAGGACAGAGAGAGACGTAGAAGTAACTAATAGATGGAAACATTTATACTAAAAAGGTACAATTGACCCAGTCAGAAGGACTAAGGAAAGTGTCTATGAATGAAGGCTGATTGAGTTGAATTCTGAAGAATGAATGAATGTCTGGATTATGTGGAGGGAGAACATACTACATTGTATCAGTCTATTCTCACATTGCTATAAAGATATACCTGAGACTTGGTAATTTATAAAGAAAAGAGGTTTAATTGGCTCACGCTTCTGCAGGTTGTACAGGAAGCATGATTCTGGCATCTGCTCAGCTTCTTGGGAGGCCTCAAGAAATTTACAATCATGAAGGAAGGCAAAGTGGGAGCTCGCATATCTCATGGCTGGAGCAGCAAGAAAGTGAGGCTGGGAGATGCCACACATTTAAACCGCCAGATATCATGAGAAATCTATCATGAGAACAGCAGCAAAGGGACAGTGCTAAACCATTCATGAAGGATCCATCCCTATGATCTATCACCTCCCAGCAGGCCCCACCTCCAACACTAGGGATTACCATTGAACATGAGATTTGGGTGGGGACACAAATCCAAACCATATCCTACAGAGAGGGAGAAGCATGTACGAAGGACATACATCAGAAAAGGAGAACAGCACATTCAAGAAACTGAAAGAAATCATGATAACTGCATTGCAAAGACCAAGAAGAAATCTAATGTCTAGAGAAAGCTATAAAGATGAACAAGGGACAGACTACACAAGGCCTTCTAGACATGAATGCAAAAGAGTAGACTCTTTCCTTAATGGTAATGGGAAGCTACTGGGAGCTTTTAAGCAAAGGAGAGACACAATTAGATGTTTGTTTTAAAGAGACCCCTCCTGCTTTATCATAAAGAGCAGATAGAAGAAAGGCCAAGGGGATTGAAGGAGACTAAGTGGAGCCACTGTGGTTGTTCTTGTGAGAGATGGATGCTTGTACCAGAGTGGGCTTATGGGCCCAGATACCAATGACTGACTTCTATTCTGTCAGCACGCCAGCTGCCTTTGTATACTGTGCTCTATTTCTGCTGAACCGTGAGTCTGTGAACTACATTTCCCAGGTTCCCTTGTCTATTAGTCTCCTGTTAGGTTCTGCCAATAGGAAGCACTTAGAAAATATTCCTGCTTCTGGCTCTGACAGTGTCAACTGCCATCAGTCCCAGGTAGTTGCCATTGTTGCAGCAGGATGGGATGATTCTGAACTGTAGCAGCCTGCACAGTTGTAGGCCTGGTTCATGCAGCTCTTCCTATGCATCCAGATATAACTGCAAAGTATCTCCAACAAAGCAATAGAAAGGGCAGTTTTATGGGCTTCACCCCAGGACATTGGCAGCTTCTTGCATCACAGTCTTACCCATTCTTCCTTTTACCTCTTCCATGTTCCCTCTACCTCCCTTTTGCTCTTCCAGCCCTTCCTACAAATATATAACCAATTCCCTGCATTTAATTCCTTCTGTTTGAATACCTAGAATGCTTTCTTTCTCTCTGACTAAACTTAGACTAAAGCAGCCCAGAAATTAAGTATTGGAACAAATACGCTAAATTCAACTTCTTGCCATTAAGTCATTCTTCATAACAGAAATCTACCTGTTTGACTTCCTTTGGAAAATTCCAATGATACAGAGCATGCTACTTAATAGGAAAGCCCAGTTCATTGATGGTAATCTCTACTATTAAAGTCTTCCTGAGAATAACCCAAAATCTAACCATCAATTCACTTTAGGTCAATTATCGGGTGCTATTTAGCATGAATCCTGTGTATACCTGACTTCAATTAACTGAAGACGGGCATCAAGTCTTCTCAGATATCCCTGAACACCCCCAGTGCCTCTAAAAACTCATTATAATTTATGAATTTCTCATTTCCTTGTCCATGTTCCTTTCAATTTTGTCCTAGCTAAAGAACTCTATCCAAATGAAATTGTATATAGCGGCCTTCTGATATGGTAGAACTGCTCTTGAAGAGTTGGGGTTGGAATCTGAGCTCTATCCTCTCACAACCACATCCTCCTGGAATGGTGCACAATGCTTACAACATAAATGGTGTGGAGGGTTCAGAGTGATCGCCCTGGATCTGAATACACTACAGATGTCATACCGCCTAAGATTAGATTTTGCATTTTTTGTTTGTTTGTTTTGAAAGCTATCATTTTATTTTGGGGTCATAATAACCAACAAATAGATTTTGAACACACACACTGTGTACCTAACACACACTGTATAGGTCTTAAGGAGAATTTAAAAATGAAAAGAAGGATGAGAATAAGAAGCAAAAGAATAATAAGGTATAGTAAGGTCTCCAAATACCTTAAGAACTAGTTGGAGAAATAATATATAAGATCATGGAAAGACACCACAGCATTATAGTAATAAATATCAAAGGCTATGTAATTAGTATAAGTAATGCTTTATGTTGGCACTCAAGGTAGGAAAGCTGCTTAATTTGGGGATAACTAAAGAACACTTCAACAAGCAATGATATTTGAACTTGATATTTTAGGATGAATAGGACTTAAACGTGTGGAAAAGTGTAGAAAACATGTATCTATCTAGAAGGATGACCTCCTTTGTTTATTCATTGATTTTTATTCCAATATCTATCAATAACTTAGAATCAGTAACATTCTAAGCCCTTTGTTAAGTCCTGAGAAAATATTTTTGAAAGAGCTATTCAAGGAACTTACAATTTAATAGGCAAAGATATGGAGGAAGGAAAGTGTGATTTTGTTGTGGGCACAAAAAGCAGCTGTATTTTCAGCAGTGAATTCATAAAGGAATAATTGGAGAAGAATAGCTGGAAGAATAGTTTGGGACCACAGGGGAGAGAGGCCATTAATGTCAGGTTAATAATCTGGAGCTTTACCCCTTTTTTCAACTGATGATGTCTGTGTTACAAATAACTCCAAAATTATTACCAAAAGGCATTTATTGTGTTCATGGTTTCTGTGGGTAGGAATTCAGACAAAGCACAGCAGGCACAGCTTGTCTGTGCTGCACAGTATCTGGGGCTGACCTTGAAGTTTGAAAGCTGAAATCTGGAATCATCTGAAGTCCCAGTCACTGATATTCTTCAGGCTGATTCTCATTGTTGGCTGCGGGTCTCAGTTGCTTGCCACAAGGGCCTCTCCAAACGTCTAGCTCAGACTCGTTTATAGTATGGTGGCTGAGTTCCAAGGGAAAGCATTGAAAGACATAGGGCTATCCATATATCCATATCTATTTGTCTATATCAAGAGAGAGAGAGAGAGAGAGAGAAGCTATATCGGCTGGGCGCGGTGGTTCGTGCCTGTAATCCCAGTACTTTGGGAGGCCAAGGTGGGTGGATCACCAGGTCAGGAGATCGAGACCTGGCTAACATGGTGAAATCCCATCTCTACTAAAAATACAAAAAATTAGCCAGGTGTGGTGGTGGGTGCCTGTAGTCCCAGCTCCTCAGGAGGCTGAGGCAGGAGAATGGCATGAACCCGGGAGGCAAAGCTTACAGTGAGCCGAGACTGAGCCACTGTACTCCAGCCTGGGTGACAGAGTGAGACTCCATCTCAAAAAAAAAAAAAAAAAAGAGAGAGAGAAGCTATAACCTTTTTGTGACCTAACATTAGAAGTCTGGAAGTCACACATATCACTTTCATCCCAATCTTTTAGTTGGAGCAGTTACAAGCCCCTCTTGGTTGGAGGAATACTGGTTTCATTATAAGAAGAAGGAAGCAAGGAAGGAAGGAAGGAAGGAAGGAAGGAAGGAAGGAAGGAAGGAGAAAAGAAAAGATAGATAGGATAGATACATACATACATAGATGATAGATAGACAGATAGATAGATAGGTAGCATGTAGATGGAACATGGAAATGAATAAAACAATTACTAAAGTAAAACTAAAGGAAAATATAGCATTTGGTTTCTCATATAAAGAGTATTATTCTGAGTTTCATTCCTTTTCTGCCCCCAGCATCCTCTATTGGAAATCTTAATGCTATAGGTTTCAAAGGGTTTTCTGTAGAATATCAGTCCCATAAACCACTCCAACAAAAGAAGACGCTATGCTCAAAAGGATGTAGATATACCACATACTTTATCCCCCTCTTGGAAACTCTCAATGTTCCTGAGCATATTAAAACCTCCCAGAAAGTCAGCAGTTAAAAAAAAAAAAAAAGTTTCACATTGTTTTTTCCAGAGTATCTCTAACCTTTTTGACTACTGAATTTCTTTTTTCTTTTTGACTTTTTGCTAATTAACATCCTGTAGTACTAGCCTTAAAGGCCATTGCCTCAGTTGCCCCCAGGCACAAAAGTAAAAGGCCAGGCAACTAATCAATCAACAAGTCCTCATCAAATGCCTAATTAGAAAAAAGACTGCAAATGAATAGAACATGTATTATATTAGCAGTATTCTTCATCCAATAAAGTAAAATTAAAAATAAAAAATCAATGCAAACTTTAAGTTCTTTCAAGAGAGTCTAAGAAAGATTCCAATGAAAGACACAAGATCACCTTGAGAATTTAGATTTGGTAAAATGACACTTGCTGGGGAATGTTTTTACGCCTATTGGCAAGGCTAGGTTTTGGAAACTTTTTATTTTAAAATATAAGATTTAAAAGTGTTTATCTTCCAAAGGTTGCTTTGTATTCAGATGGGAGACTTGCTTGCCCACAAAAGGGAGTTTTAAAAGAAAGTGTTCTATCAGCAAAGAACCCCGTGCATAGTGGAGTAAGCTACTACAGCATGCAGGAGTACCTCCTATAAATCATGATTGGCGTCTCCCAAAGGGGCTTCACTCGGTAGAATGGCGATGTTCTGGGAGGACAAGGCTGTGTCACTGGCCTCTTTGTTAGCATGATTGATCACACACAGAATCAGCAATTTTCCTTTGTGAAAGTCTGCTTTCTTCTGGACCATTTCCCCTCACTCCTTTTCTTGCTTCCCTCTTTTCTCCAAGACCCTTGCTTCTGGCCCTCCAAACAAATACCTTAGCCTAGACAAGGCAAACTCATTCAAACAGAACTCCTTAATATCTCCTGGCCTGCCAGGTGCCAAGCTAATTTCTCAATCTGCTATCAAAAGCAGGCTGTGAGCTAGAAATCAGGCTGCTTGCTATTGCTGGGCTGAAAAATAAATAAATAACTAAACACTATTTAAAACTCATTCTACAGCTGCTTTTCAGTCTCATAAAGGACTCTTGATCTAGGTTTAGTCCCAGGCTCTAACAGCTATCTTGGCATCTTTCCTCTACCAGCTTGAACCCTGTACTTGATCTTCAAACTATGGCCTACCTGCAGTCTCATTTCTTTAACACCTTATCCTTTTTTCCAAATCCATTCTGAAAAACACCATCCCCAGATCAATGCAAGAATGTGCTTCCCCTGCTCCCATTTACAGCACAGCCAGGATGATCACAGCCACTGTAAACTCCGATCCCAGTTACAGAGATACCACATCTCCAACCTCCAATTCTTACTCCAATTCTTGGTCAGCTCCCTGTCCCATTTACCAAAGTGACTGTGACAAAGTCCCCCACTCTCCTGAGCCACCTGTACAACACTTACTGCACACCCTGAGTTCTAAGGGAGACTGGGTTCTCCTTGGGCAAGCAAACCAGAACCATCCAGTACAACTTCTTGGATCTCCAACCTGCCTACACCTGCAGTTCTCCATCCTAGAATATCTACTCTTAATTCCATACTACTCTCTTCAACCACTATGGTCTGGCCACACTGGCCTTCCTGTTCCTTGAACAAGACAAGCCCATCTCAGGGGCTTTGCTCCAGTTGTTCCAAATGCTTGGAATGCTCCTTCCTCTGATCTTCATGGGCTGGCTCCTTCTTGGTATTGAGATATTTGCTTAAATATATCAATATGTGTCCTTAGTGGGGTTTTCCCAAAGCAATCTACGTAAAGCAGTCAGTCAGGCCATCTGTCAATTCATCCAACATTCCCTGCATAGCTCTTAGTAAGCAGTATGATGGTGCTTGTGTGTCATGTTTCCCGCTCTGTCCCCAGGGCTTGTCACTGTGCCAGACATAAAGGAAATGCCCACCAGATGGATCATGAATGAACACGTGAAATAACTGGTTGGCAAGTGTGAGCCCATATATATAACTAGGGGAGTGTGGCAGATTGCAGGGCGGTGTGGAGTACCCATTCAAGGCATGTCCTTATACATCTAAGGCATGGCTGTATGTTGTTCTCTCACTTGCTCAGTTGCTTGGGTGCAAGTACTGAGTAGACAGATAGATGGCGTTAAGCATGGTTGGGGTTTTGCCAGATGAATGTTAGAGAGCAAGAGAGAGACCAAGAGGTCAAGGGCTTTACAAGGCAGTGCTTTTCATGTTGAATCTTAGAATCTGCGCTTAAAAAAAAAAGGAAGTAATTAAGACAAAGGGAGTGGGTGGAAAGTGAAAAAGTGGTCGGAACAAATAAATTAGGGGTCTAGATGAGGATAGAGAGCTGAAAGGTTAGGGGATGCTGCTCACCGAATGGAAGATTTGGCACAGAGCTTTCAGAGGAACCGCAATTATTGGGTAGAGAAAGAAAGCGAGAAACAGAATCAGACCCTGTTCCAACCTGAGAGTAGAGCCACTGGCTTGAGGAACAAGCCAATCGAGCTCTTCAAGAGACCACCACTAACCCCCTGTCAGCATACCTCCTGCACATTTCTGTGCCCAAGGAATCCCTATGCTGCCTTATGTTTCACCATCAAACGCTCCTTCTGTTTGTCTAACTCTGGAACATGTCAGGCCCCACCTAGGGAAAGAAGAAAAATGAATAAAAGAAAACTGCCTCCTACTCTGTTTCTATTAAAATGCAAGTTGTCACCTTCACAAGGAAGCTTCCCATACACACCCTTCTTCAGTCCCCCATCAGGATTAGAGAACTTTCCTTACACACCAGAAAGCTCAGGGCATTTCTCTACCACGGCCTGCTGCACTGCTTCAAAACATCTATGCATGGATCTGTTTTCCTCACTAGAGTCAGAATTATATGAGGGCAGGACAATATTTTACTTATCTTAGTTTCCAAGCACAAAGCTAGGGCTTGGGATATCATAGGCAATTATTAGCATTTGTTGAATAATTCAATGAATAAGCAGGCACATGAATTATAACAGAGAACAGGAGACTGAGATGCATGCTGTAATAACACATACCAGGCAGACTCCTAGGTCATTAGATCACCTGTGGGGACCAGAAGTCACAGTGCTGTCTACCCCACCCTGCCCCATCGCACCCGCCCTGCATACCACTCAAAGAGTTAGACAGAGATGATCTGGGCAAGTCTCTCTGACTCAGTTCCCACATTCAAATACGGATGCCAAGTCAAAAATACTTCAGCCTAAACCATCTACAAACACAGGTTTTATTGATGAACTGATATTTGCTCAGTTCTTAAAGGTCCTGGGGGAAAATAAACTCTAGGAAAGTTCAAAGCACGATTCAGCTCAATGGGAGGCAGCCCTATTTGTTTCTCTAGAAATAGGTCTCCTACTCCGACTTGAAGTTTGACTTATAATTGCCAAATCATTACTTCCAGTTATGAGCATTTATTGTTAAAACTAATGAGGTGCCTCCAAAAAAATATTTTCACAACTTGGTTTTGAACATTCTAAGAAGTTCTTTCTTAGAAACTACAAATGGAGTCTTTGTAAGAAAAACCACCTCTTGCCCTGACCAGGTGGGCCAGTCCAGCTTCGTGCTGACAGGAACGCTGGCCACTCTGCGGCAGGGGAGCAAGGGAGAAGCTGGCTCCCTTCCACCAGGGAGACCATCTTCTCTCCAGGCCTGAAGTTATTTCTCCAAAGGGCAAAGCCAGCAGGCAACACTTTGTGTGGTAAGAGAGAGACTTGTCTCACTATTCTCAAGAAACTCAGCCACTGTTACAGTTCCCTGGGATGAAGAAGTGATTTTGCCACAGTCAGATTGGCCCTCAGAGTTTTGTACAACTAAAGGTGCTTTCCAGATCTCCCTTCCCCAGGCTCGCCCAGGGGTGCCTGCTCTACTACGAAGGCAGCTAAAAGGCTGTGTCAAAAACTAGAAATGTGTGCTGTAATGTTGCTCAACCCAGAGGTGGAAATATTAGCAAAATCTAAGAAACTTATTAAAAATGTACATGTCTAGACAGACTCCCTAAACATGTCCCCTTCAAAGATTTCAATAAACCCTCTTTTCATGCCAGAAACCATAGATATTCTATTACATTTCTGTTATATTTGTCCTGAGAATACTAAGAGTAAAATAAGAGCATTTAAAATTATTTGTAAGTTTATAGTGGATACAGTAAAGGCAGCTGTCACCAGGAAGCTGTTCTGATAAGTTAGAGATGACAAGGAAGTTATATCCATAAGTCAGCTCTGGCAGTCAGCAAGGGCTGCCCTGGATTGTGAAGAACTCTGGGGACCATATCCAAATGTAACAAGATAAAATGCCACGAGCGATTATTGATGTCTGCCATGGATCAGGGAATGCACAGCGATGGTGTGTGTGCCACATATCTGCCTCTGCAGCCTAGACCCTCTGCAAAGCCAGAAACAAAAGCCCAGCTCTCCAACCTCTTTACATTCCAAGTAAAATCCCTTCCAGGAAGCCAGAAACAAGTTCTGCTTCTGGATTTGCTAAACAATGCTTATTTAAAGATGCAATGAATAGCTGAGATGAAATTAAAAGAGCAAGTCGAGCCACACACTTCCAGGAAACAGACCCCAAAATATGAAGCAGAAAATCTTTCAGAGACAGAAGGGGAGGTTTCCTAGGAGAAGCACAGTTAGCATGTACGCGAGAGTATTAGCAAAATGATGTCTGCCAGTTCACAGTGTTTTCTTTGCATTGCTCAAGGGTAAAGTGAAAGATAACAACACTGTTTTGAACATGTTTAGATGTTTTGTTACCAGAGGGAGCTACAGAAAGCCTGAATTCTCTGACTGAAATGGAAAAGAAAGAACAAAAAGGCACGTTGCGCATTTTGCTTATTGTCAGTTACTTCACAGCATTTCTTATACACCTGAGGTGTGACTTGGTGGGGAGGGGTTGGTGGATATCATTTTCAAGGAAGTTTTCATATTTTTTTTAAGGGCTTCAAATAAGGTTATTTGGGACGCCTCAAGGTCAGTGTCCAAGGCCTTCGCTCATTCTCTGAGCATGCTGGACCAGAAAGGACCATGAGTGCCTAGCTGCACTCACTTTTTCCCAAGGCAGGCACCTCTGACGGCCCATTCTTTCTGACTCCCACCCCACTCCTGAATGCTTAGCTACTCTGCCGTGTGAATTTACAACCGCCCTGGTGACTGTCTTGAATGTGTCGGTGTATCTTTACTGGAAGGTTAGATGGGAGGTGTGGGGCCAGATGCTCCACGTGGACTAAGTCCAATGAGAGATCCAGCCCTGCACATACTTTCTAGTCATTTAACTGCCTCCGTTTCAGTTCTATCATCTGAAAATAGAGATATTAATATCTTCTTCACAGGGTTAGCGGGAGGACTAAACGCCACAACAAAGCACTCTGTGTGTCAAAAAGCAAATGCAGAGCATCCCATGCCAAATTTTGCTAGCCTTCTGTCCACTGTGATCTCAGTTGAAATGGCATCTCCTCAAAGAGGTCTTCCCTGACCACTCTGTGAAAATTATCGCTCCTCTCCCTCTCTATCACTTTTACCTGCTTTTCCTCATACTGCTTACAACTCCCCAACACTTTATGATAATTTATATACTTAGTTGGTTATTTTATTGTCTGCCTCATCCACCAGAAATTCATGGGCAAGGACTTCTGTCTGGCTTGTTGCCTACTATAATTCCAGGCCCCAGAATGCACCTGGCAAGTAGCAACCACTCAGTACATGTTTCCTGAATAGATGAATGGATCTTTCTACACCTGGCTGATCTCTACCATCTAGCTGAGAGGACAAAGTAATACTTCTTGGTGGCCCATCTCCCAGCGAACCACCAGAAACAAAGTAGGAACCCACTCAAAGCCAGAAATGATGTTTCCCTTTAACACTAATATATCTAGGACATTTTCATGTAGAAAAGAAATATGATCAAAAGTTCTACTTAATAACTTAAAATGCATTTTAGTGTGTGGAATTGAAGTGGAATTCAATGTGTCCAGAAGTTCTAAGTTCAAAACTATAAAATCGAAGGAATTTCTCCCTAGGAGGAAAGAGGACAATTTTTTTAAAAGTAGAATCCACTGTTTATACATTTGTTGCATAAGGAAAAATTCACTCAGAACAGATCTAACACAGATCCAGTGCTATCTGAATAATAGCCAAACCCTTTTTCATAATGTTTGACTGAAGCTGGCCTTAACTGGTCCCTATAGATGTCAGCCTTATAGAAACAGCCCTTCAGAAACCAGAAAATATAACATCAAGGATCCGGTTAATCACTCACTGATGTCAACCACTTCTTATTTATGCCCAGAAAATAACCCCATTCATAGTGTCAGGACTAACAGAAAGTCTTCATAATTTCACATCAGCCACTTTAAGGGTTCATAAATAAATATGCCAGCTTGGAGGGCAAGTGGTTCTTAGTTAGGAAATCTGAAAAGCAAAATAGTACAAATAATAAGAAAGGGCAATTATCTTCAGCCACTACTGTGTCAACAAGGCCAACAATGGAAACTAGGGACTACTAGAAGGGGGAGGGAGGAAGAGGGATAAGAGGTGAAAAACAAACTATTGGGTACTATGTTCAGTACCTGGGTGATGGGATCATTCATATCCCAAATCTCAGTATCACATGATATACCCAGGTAACAAATCTGCACATGTGCCCCCTGAATCTAAAAGTTCAAAAGAAAAAAAATAGTTACCTTGTACCTGGCCTGCCAATGTGAAATGGAGAATTAAGTGTTCAGTCAATTTTCTACAAAACTCTAAACCCGTGCCCTCCATTGAGAGATGCAAGAGCTATCACTTCACATTTCAGGATTCAAAAGAATCTGTTTGAATTGCTCCTGAAATACTTACCAAGCTCAATCACAGATCTTAGAGAAGTGCCCATCCTTGGGTATTGATCCTGGCAAACACGAGAGCAGAAATAGAAAGGATGAAAACAAGTGTCATATTTGTTTTGGGTGGAAGGCAATAAGGAAGTTGAAACCTCCTCTTGAGATCAGCCTAAACCATCCCAATATGTCTATTGCCCTTTAATTGGATTCTAATTTCCCCTGATAGCCCCTCAAAACCCACCCCTTCACACAGCCCAATATCCTTGTGTGAGATGTCAATATACCTCAGATTCCACATTTCCATTTTCAGATCCCTCTCCCAATGCACCCACTTAACAACATATTTTCTCTCCCTATTTATAGGAAACTATCTCTATTCTGGTCACCATTGTGTACTGACCCCTGGGAGACCCAAAAGATCACATCAACTTTTAGCTTGTGGTTCTTCTTACAAAAGAATACAGGCAGCTTTGGGGTGAAACGTGGATTCATAGATTGCTTCCAGCAGGTCATCACTGGGAGACCTTGGGCCACTTTGCAAGCCTTCAGCTTCTTCATATATAAAGTGGGTGCAGTATTACCTACCAATATAGGAATGTTATGAGGATTAAATGCTAGAATAGATATGGAAAAAATGTAGCACATTGCCTGGCATATGGTAGGCCCCCAGTAAACAGTAGTTTCTTTCCTTCCTTTTCTGCCCCTTGCATTTAACTCTGAGGATTTCAGAATCCATATTGATTATTATCAGATAGCATGCTTTATCATAAGTATTAAGTATCTTAATTATATTTTCAGGAAAGAAAATGTCCATAAATAAAGTACATTGATCATTGATCCTAGGTCAATTAGAGTATATGGTGTTTACATTGTAACTTAAAATCCATTGTGGAAAGTAGTTACTTATCTTCTATAGCAGGTCTAGTAGAAAAATTTTAGAAATTTGGAAAATTCATCATCTTATTGAGGAAATGTAATTTGGTAGGAAAAAACAGAGGCTTCAAAAACGATAATTCACAAGTTTGTCTTCACCATGTACTACATGGAAGATTCTAGGCAAGTTTATTAAACACTTCTAGGGACTAATTTCACATTTGTAAATTGGTATATTATTACCCATTTTGCATAATATTTCACACAGAGTGGACTTAAATAATATTTTTGTCAAAAAAATACACATTGATGATCCTTTCAGCACTGACTTAAAACCTCTCAGACCTGTGGAACCCCAGAAATTTCATCCCCATTCTACTTATTAAAGTATTAACCTGGGAAATCACAATACTATAAACTACCCCAGCTAAAAAGTCCAAAACCCTGAAATTCCCTCCTTTGGATAGTCCTTGCTTACGCGCATGCTCACGCCTGCTAAATATATCCTTGCCCTTATCATGAAAGCCAACCATTCACCCTCTCTCCTGGATTTTAATTTCTTCTGGACAAGGGCCTCACACACTTCCCAATTTCATTTGCCCTACTGCCCAGTGGGGCCCGATACCAGGCATTGAAGCTTCCTCCCTTCCAAGCACTCTAGAGTCCCTCAACTCTTCGACCATCCACTGAAACTGCCTTGCCACTCTCCAGCCCCTCAGAACACTCACCATTTACTTTAATCTAACAAACATTTTTAGAAAAAAGTTCTCACACCATGCTGATTGAATTCCGTTTCAACTCAGTTTCCCAATACTGGCCCCTCACTGCTGCTGAATCTCCCCACTTGGCTCTCCTGAACTTGCATGTACAGCCCCATTCTCAATCCCTAACCTAACTCCAAGCAGTGGCATTGCCTCCTGCACTGCAGAGACATTCAAGTTAATATGAAAGCATCAATTGCAGCATCACTCTAAATGGACCCACTCACTTAAGGGTCTCTGGTGACCTTTAATAGCCACTTCAACAGTTTCTCAGCACTTTGTCCTGTTGCTTACCACTTCTTTCTTGAAGCTTGCTCTTTCCTTGTCATCCCGTATACTGCATTTAATTCTCCTGTTTCTCTCCTCATTGGTTCACCTTCCTCCTTCAAACCCTAAAAGCGTAAATTCCCACAATTCTGAACCACAGCCCTTGACCCTCTGTCCTCTGTGTCCTCATTGAAAAACGTCATCTATCCCCATTACTTTTGCCATTGCTTCCAAAGAAGTTGCTTCCACATTCTGTGCCTACAATTCCACCAAATACTCCAGAGGATTCCATCAGGATATTCCATAGCCACCTCAAACTCAACACCTTTAAAATTTATCTCGTTCCTCCCTCTCACCCTTTCTCTTAACTGTGTCTATTAAAACACTGCCAGTCTCCCATTCATTCAGTCATTCTTGACTCCTTCCCCTTCTCCTATCCTTGCCAAATCACACCTATTCTAACTCTTGAATCCATCACTGCATCCTATTCTTCTTTTTCCTTCCGTGATTCAGGCCCTCAGAAACTTCCACTTGAACGATTACAAGAGCTTTATCACTGTTCCCCCTTCCTCCTAAGTCTCGGGGTTTCCACCACCAAATTCAGCAGCTAAAATTAAATCTAAATCACAGTTTAGCTTGGAATTGCAGAACCTCCTTGACCTGGCCAAAACTTGGCCTTCCAGCTTAATCATTCTCTTCTTTCCTCAGTGAACCTTGAACCAACCTTTAACGGCTGCCCAACAGGTCACTGTTCCCCAGACAGGTGCTTACATTTCTTGCCTCCCTATCTTTTTTTTTTTTTTTTTTTTTTTTTTTTTT